>NC_056734.1:725350327-725467827 GCF_019279795.1 Protopterus annectens | reverse complement strand
TACAGGGGTTATGACAGGCAGGCTTTATTTATTTAATTGCTAATGGCTGCAGAAACTTTGCTTACTTATTTAAGTGCTAATGGCTACAAGTTATTTTACATATATGTATATTAGTGCTTATGGGCTGCAGAAACTTATTTCAGTGCTTAGTACTAGAAACTCTAATGGCTGCAGACACTTATTTAAGCTTTAGGAGAAACTGTGTACTTTTTTCTGTGTTACTTTAACATCAGAATAGCTTTAGTTATTTAAGTGCTAACGGCTGCAGAATCTTTTCAGTGCTTAACGTTTGAAACTCTAATGGCTGCAAAACCTGCTACTTTATGTTAATGGCAGGAATAGCTTTGCATATGTAAGTGCTCTGTGTGTGTTATAGCCAGAAATAAATGCTAGATATTAGAGTTTCATTCATTCATTCCGTTTGTTCAAAAATACATGCTAATGAAAAACCTGCAGCTCAATTAACTTTTTACTTGACTGGAGGTCATTCCCCTGCATCACTTTGTTCAAATCAGAATTCTTAAACACAGAAGTAGAGAGGCTCACTTTACTTATTTGCAGTTTCTACCAGGACTCAAACCACTCATTCTGTTATTGTTTATTATGCACTTTCCTGTGTAGGTAACACACTCCCACTGAGAGTCAGAATAAGAAAATTTATCTGGGCTTTAAGGATTAGATTCATCAATCATTGCTAGGCTAGCTCAACACTGTCCAGATGTTCACAGAATGTTTCTAGTCTAGATTAAACATGCAATGCATGTTTTATTTCAGATTCAGCAAACCTGTTACCCGGAATCGAACATATTGTTTGAAGTGCTTTGGAGCTTATTATCTGTTAACCAGTCTGTGCTTTTATTATGCACCAAGTGTGTACATATTTTCAAGAAATAAATGGTGTTTATGTGTGCTTTTGTCCTTGACTATTTTAAGCCTTTCCTTTAATACTTGACCCACACATTTTTTGAACTGTATGGGAGTTTATTAAGTGAAGTTAGGACACGAATGAGTAGGACATACAGTGGGAATACTATTGTCCTTTAGCATTGTGAACAAAT
The DNA here is from genome assembly GCF_019279795.1 of Protopterus annectens. Lineage (NCBI taxonomy): Eukaryota > Metazoa > Chordata > Ceratodontiformes > Protopteridae > Protopterus > Protopterus annectens. The sequence continues at coordinate 725,466,769 of NC_056734.1, read as the reverse complement.
TCTGAATACAACTGAACTGTCAAGCTGTTTGTTAATAGTCTGGACAAACTGATCATCTGAACTGTTGTGGGTTATTGCAGCTATATATGAGCAGTAATCACCATTCTGTATCTTATGCCACATATTCATATGAGGAAGGACTGTAATTCCACTCATTGTATGAAAACATCAGTATGGAGTAATATCCTGGCTTTGTTGTATCTTTTGGCTTTTCCCAGTTAGGGGTCGCCACAGCAGAACTCCGGTCCGCTAATGATTGCCAGTAGATTTTTACGTACTGAGTTGCCAGCCCTGACGCACAACCTTCAACGAAGGTATGCCCATTCACACATGTCTCCACACAGAAGACGCTTTAGCTGAGAATCAAACAGGACACCGTCTTACTGTGAGACAACGCTACCGCAGCACCACCACTGCATGGTCTTTAAATGAAGTTTTCTTCAAGCTGCTTTCCCCAAAGATGTGTCTTGTAAAAAAAATAGATGCAGTTCTTTATTTTTTCCAGGAAATGTCATGTTGAGATATTTACTACCTAGCTGAAAAAGATAAAAACTATAACTGGTTATCCCTGATATCTGCAAGGTAAGGTGGAGGCAGTGTTGTACAGTCAGATTATGCTGCAGTCATTTCAAGAACTTGACTTTTTGTTTATCAGAAAGTGAGTAGAATAAATTACTTGTATAAAAGAAAGAAATTAAGAAGAATATAGGTTCATAGATTAGTACTAAGCTAACTGCTCTTGCAAGCCATTTTAAGCCTAGCCAATTATCCCTTGTGAGACTCAAACCCTGTACCTTGTGTTTGTAAGGCAAACACCTTAACCATTAGGCTACCCTTGAAGAATGAAGAAGTGCTTTCATTACTAGCAGTGTACCAGTAGTGGGTGGATGAACATCTGACTCACACTGACCTCAGTAACATAACTGTCTCCATAGGGAAAACAAATTATTTTGCTGAAGCGTAGCTAACGGACACTATCCAGACTTCAGAATATAAAAAACGAGTAACCGTTGCTACCATTGCAAACAAAATTTGTATTCAGAGTTATAGAAATGCTTTCATATTAAAAAGGGTAGCAAGATAGAACATGAGGCAACATTTCACAGTATGCACCCAGTATGATACACCTGAATTCAGACAGCATATTATTTCAACAATTTTTCTTGTTTAACTAGTCTGAACCCATGGTCATCCTTATGATAAACAATGGATTAGCAGGGAGAAGGAAACTGTGTTTGATGGGGTGGCCAATCTGAATCTGACTATTATTTCACTATGGGGTTATTAACAGTGTCACCTAAATTGCATTTTCTAGGATAATATGTTTACTTGTAGAACGTCTTACATTTCAGACACTTGAGTTTGGGAAATCTGAACTCCACTGACTGAACCAGATACATTGTTGTGCATGACAACCATCTGTAGTAGAAATTAATTGAATCTAGACAGCAAATACAATCTAGCTTTTACTGATGACAATAAGCTGCTTCAGGGCAGGAAAACTAAGGGAAAGGAAAGGTGTACAAAGATCACAAAAAGTCCAAGTAACAATGGAGAGTATAGAAATAGTTTTGTGTCATCCTGTAGCCTGAGAGTCATGAAGTGTGATTACTGCAAGTGCATGTGTAAAGCATGGCTTCTTAACAGTAACAACTTGGTGGAACGTGGCAGGTAGGGTAGACTATGGAAGAAGAAATAAAGGGGTCAGAATAGAAGCAGTTAATTTTTATAAAAGAAAATTGTATTTTAGTTTTGCACAAGTTCAAATATTAACATAAATAAAACACTATTGCTCTGCTTATTTTGTGTTTCATGATCATATTTTGGTTGTCTGTTCTTCAGTTTGTGTTTAAACAGTGGCATCCCACAATTCCACTGGAGTGGGTGGGTTACATAATTATATATGTACATTTTATGTTAATCAATGTACAGATTTGTACCTATTTTTCATGGGCCTTTGTCCAGATTTTTGATGTTTCCAGGCTGAGAGGTATGGTCCCCATGGTGAAATTTTTCAAATGTATGGCAATAGAACTGTCATCTTTCTTATCAGTAATATGTCTCACATGTTTTAATAGCCTAGTTTTGAAACATGTGTTACTCTTCCCCACATAAAATATACTACAAGTGCATCTAAGAGCATTCTCTATACACCAACCTCTTGAATGTACAGATTTCAGCATGTTTCCAGCCTTTCCCCTCAGCAGGAATGACAGCACTAAATAATGATAGATCATTATACCTATCAACCTCCTACTGTATGACATCTGGACAAAGCCTGACATAATTGGTGGACAGAGGCCCAAATACATAGCCATACTTGAAATATTGCTGTACATACGGAGAACGTTGCTGGTGTTACAGGGTTTGTTGTAACATATCTTTTCTGAGGGATATAAAGTCAGAAAAACAAATGAATGTTAGCATTTACAGATTGCGTCACCAGTGTATGCTACTGATTTGCCAAGGACAACACCTTTCTGGAGAACAGACCAAACATAACAGGCTAGCCTGTGGCCATTATGTGGATAGCCCTACAGTTAAAAGCTATGCAGAGACAGAACGTTGTCAGACTGAAACCCATGCAGAAGTAGCATTTGCAGACAAGCCCTGTTAAACTAGTAGTATTCCAAACATATAACAACGATATTCACATTCTGCCCCTAAGTCTTGAACCTTCTCCACCATTTAGTTGACTTGTCTCTACAAGTCTTCTTGTAAGAGGTAGTAGCTCATGTGACTCCAAGATGTCTTCCTCACAAGTAAGGAAAAGGGCCAATGCCCACCTGGAGTACTCAATTATAGGAGTGTGTTGCCATGGCATTGGCTACTGGAAGAACTACACAGCTGTTCTGCATGCAATTAGCAAGTGGGCAACAGGCCATCACCTGATCATGAGCATCACCTACAAAAGCCATGCTGCCACCTATTCAAACCAGCTATATCCCTGTAGTGCAGAGAGAGAGAAAAAACAAAACATAAACTGGAAAAAAGAAGAAAATAAAAAAAGGTAAGTAGAACATGTAAGCATGTAACTGAATGTAGTACTTGGTCTGTAATAATGGGAAATATGATTTGGAAGGATATATGTCCCAACAAGACTTGCTGTACTAATGTCCTACTGAATAGCTGCTATGGCCATAGCATCTGGCCCTCTCTGCAGTTGGAGAGATCACAGCCATACCTCTCAACTGTACAGATCTTCACAGAATGTCCAGATTTTCCCATTGTACTTTTTTGTCTGTTTCTCCTAAAATCTGTACTTTTCTAGCAAATAGCTGAGGATTGAAGTAATCAAGTAATGACAAACTCTTGAGTTTAAGACTCCACATCCTTAAGAATATTCATGGTAATGCAAAATGTATCATTCTACAAACTTCCTAAGTTTATAACAGGAATATTTAAAGTCTGTCCCTATTTATCCCTCCATCATTGTAGGCTTTGTTCATATGTGATGCTCTAAGAGGTTGCGCGGTAGGATCACAGCTCAGGAGCCTAACTCACCCTGGGGAAAGACAGCGCACATATGACAATCGCTGGGGTGTCTGTCAAACAGTTGTGACTGTGCCACTGCTAGGCCAGTTAATGGTATGTTGTTCATATCCATATGTTACCTGTGAATATGAGTATGACACATGTTTGTCTGTAAAGCTAAGAGAACTATATAGGGCATGTCCACAGTAAAGTACTGTTGCAGACATGTATGTTGAATTGCATGTGATATATTGAATTAATAACATTCAACTGTACAGTGTTCTGCTGGACAATAAGCACATTTGTGACTGATATCTGTAGTCACATACAAATATACCTGTGTTATGTCAGCCAAACCATTGGCAAGTATGTGAGCAATGACAATATAACATAATAGCCTACTTATAACTATTGGACATCTTCCAGGTAATCAAAGTGATGTCAAAGACTACTGTGCAATCAACTTACTAATGCATGGTGCAGCTATATTAATATAGTATCAACACTGATCTCCCTTTTATCACCCATTTATGTGTGCCATTGTCCAGACCTACTGCTATAACAGGTTGAGAAGTATGATTGAGCAGCAAGGCTGTAAATACAGTGTGCCATACTAACATAGAACAAAAATGTATACCAGGTATCCCCTGAGCATGTGTATGTATGTGTATGTTCAGCTGGAAGGCACAAAACTAATCACATGGGTTTCAAGCAGTCAGGTACATAGGTTGTGCATGTTGGATATGTGTGCAATATCAGTGTCAGTGCATACAACAGACATAAATGTGTACAGCTACTGGTTATTGCATTTCCCTGACACTGATATGTGTACTAGAGTAGGCATGATTATCAGATAGTAATCGGAGAAGTGTCCAACTGTGTTATGACCCGCTGTCCATGCCTACCAATACCAGCTATATCAACACCTATATACAGTGGATATCACAAGTGTACACCCCCTGTTGGAATGCCAGGCTCATGTGCTGTATGTGCTGTATGACAATCAGACCACAGAAAATCATTTCTTAATGTTTCTCATCTTGAATGTGACCCCTAACCTGTACAATTCCATTGAAAAACAATGTTTCTAGGAAGGTGAGCAACTATTGCCAAATGAGGATGTGCCATGATGTTAGAGTCCAAACCAAGACAAATGAATGCTGCGATCATCTCAAGAGGTGCATACATAACATATCAGTTTAAGGGTGTGCACACTCATTCAGCTGGCTTATTGTACTGATTATTATTTCCATATGTTTTCACAGACCAGATTGTTATGTTTTCAATTGAATTGTACAGGTTATAGGTCACATTAAAGGTGGGAATTGTTTTGAAATGAGTTATTGTGATGTCATTTTTCAGTTACACAAATACCAGGCATTGTAACAGGGGTGTGTGCCCTTTATATCCACTGTAGCTATATTGACTCATCAGTACTTGACCTGCATAACCAGCCTCCACCTAGGTAGAGTAATCCCCTGTGTTGGACAGCAGCAATACACAAACCACATAATAGGTTGCTATATTGGCTGTACAGAGACACATAGGTGCAGGCAGCAACTTGGAAGCTAGTCCCTCTGTATCTGAGCAAGCATGTAAGTTCACAGGTGATTTCCTGTAAGGCTGACTATGACTACAAATCAGACATATCCACTCCACCAATGACAATTGCAACAGTGTCTCCACATATGTTGTCAGTCTCAGAGGAAGCAACACCGTTCACCCTGTACTGGGGGTAAAGCACACCTCATACACACATGCCATGGATATAGGCAACCTGCATCAGAGAGGTTAGGTGAAAACATTGCCACCCTGTCCACCCCAGTTGTATAGGGGGATATGCACATGAACCACACTCCTTCGCTCAACTATGGTGAGCATGTACATATTGCCTACTGATGGCAACAACAGCAAATCTCCATGGGGCATAATAACATCACTGTCTGCCTCCTACATGAACCCAGGCATGTGCTCACAGCTCCATCACACACCACAGTCAAACACAGACCTGCCACCATCCACACACCATCCACATGGAAGATGGCCACTGTCAACCCTCTACACAGAAATGAATGGAGAATAGAGGATTATGCAATCAAGTATCCAACATTGGGGGGAATAAGATAGCTCAGGGCCAGAAGTATAATGTAAGCTGCTATAGCCATGATAGATTGGAGGCTTATGGTGTAGTTTGGATTATTTGCAAGTAATATCCATTATTGATGTGCAGTTTGACAACCATATGAGGTCCTGTGACCTTTCTCCTGTTTATGTCTTCCAGGTGACATGTAGAGGTCTTGCCTACCAGCATTCTCTGTTGGAAAAACTGACATCATCACCCAATATGGGATCAAACATTATGCCCTGTTATTTGGACAGAGAGCAGAAGATGTGCGGGAGAGGACCGCCCTGTGGAACACTCTGGTCCCCAGGGTAAATGATGCTGGTCTGCACAGCAGAACTTATGAGCAGGTGCAGCATCGGGCCACTGACCTCATCTGCCATGCCCGTCAATGGCTGCTGCTGTAGAGGACCGGTTAGCCACAGGTGGGGGCCCAGCCATCCAGCCCCCACTGACACCCACCGAGGAGCTCCTCACCAACCTTGGGGCACCCGCCCAATGCACAAGCCATGAAGCTGAGGAAAGCATTGTGGAGGTGGGTTGCACACACACACTGGATGAGGAGCGTGCATGTAAGGGCCCAGTAACATTAGTACACTAATGTATCAGATATACATGTTCCTGTATTCTATCTTCATCCATGTGTCAGGTCCCATTGCAGTTGTGAATGGGGGTTTTCTAATGCACAGAGGTGCACATCTATGGTGAGGACAGAACATTGTGTATTATTGGGGTTAGTACTGTAAATTTGCAGACATGCTGCATCCATCCTGTTCCAAGGCCACATGTAAGTCTGCTGACAATACCTCCCTCTCACAACTACCCAGGACCCTCTAGTCTGCATATGGGACAGCAGCCTTAAGCTGATGAGTATGACATCATTCTGTTGTTGCCTGGCAATACCCCAGGCATGTGAAGGGCATGCAATTTACTATGAACACAACTATCAGTAATAGCTATGTTGCTTTATGTAATAGCTATATTGCTTTATGTGGATGGTCACTTGTGGTGAGGTTAACTGCATTGCATCACAGTGGTCACCACTGGGGCCTGTTTGATGTGAATTCAATATTCCTGTATCATACCTCACAACTTGTCAGTGCCAAGACATCTAGACAGAGGCCAGCAAAATGGGCTGGACAAATGGCCTAAGTTAGGGATTTCTCTGACACACTAGTAGTATACAGTGGATATAAATTGTGTACACACCTCTGTTAAGATGCAAGGTCTTCCTGTTACATACAAATTAGGACCACAATATGTCAATCCACACTTCTTGCAGCCTTTAATGTGATGCATAACATGAGCAGTTCACTTGTAAAACCAAGCATCTGGACTCATGTATTGCACCTACAAAGCTGGTCACCTGTGAGGGTGGCAGACATCGTATCAGCATGATGTTTCAGTCAGGTATAATACCTCATGCTGCCATATGTGTTAGTACACTCACAGTGGCCTATTTGGTTACAATATTACATATATGGGCATTGTTAAGGAAAACACAGACCACTTTCGACCACGTATAGGTTGCAAAAATCTGGATAGTCCAGATACATCTGTACATAGGACTGTACAATGGTTTAACCTGCTGCACGTGAGGCAGATGCTGTAACCACACTATATAAAGTAATGGCAGGAGGAGGTGGTCACCAGCTGTGTATGGTACACACATCAAAATGGTATAAGCCACACAAGATATGATCTTCACACACAAACAGTTGTCATCATTGGGATTAGAACTCCTGGCTATCCATATATTTCTACTATAGTGCTATGCAGCTATCAGACACGCCACAGAGCTTACACCATTCCACCTCATCCAAAGGTACTTCTAAGGTGGATGACATCAACAGGGCTACTAAATTGGAGTGAGGGGAAGTGTAAAGGGTAGTACACAGGTCATAAATGGTGTAACCCACACACTACATGATTCTCACACAAACATACCCAAACATTTATCAGTAGGGAGATTAACACTCCTGCCTATCTAGTTATTGCTACTATAGTGCTTCACAGTTATCAGATGCACCACAGAGCTTATACATTTTCACTTAGTCCAAAGGGACTTCTAAGGTGGATGACATCAACTGGACTATTAGATTAGGGCAAGGGGAAGTGTGAAGGGTAGTACACAAGACAAAAATGGTATAAGCCAAACAGTACATGAAGACACACACACACACACACACACACACACACACACACACACACACACACACACACACACGCATGCACACACACTTGCCAGTCTGGATTAGAACTCCTGCCTATCTAGTTATGCAGTTACCACATGTGCTACAGAGCTTACTGAACTTTCACATGGCCAAAGCTGCTAACTGCACAGCTGAGGTAAAGTATTACAGGTGGCAGAAAGTCTGCCTTTAGTTCTACCCTTACATCATGCTTGTTCTTTCTGTCCTGCACTTCAAATAGCATTATGGCTTGGCACTTCACCAGGTTATTGTATCAAGAAGTGTGACACACCTGGGAGCCATAAGCAGTACTCGTTCATCACAGAAGTAGCCCCAGTACTTACTAGTTATGTCCACCCCGCTTGGCATTATTGAAGGGCAGTTTTCTGTTCCTTCACCCATTAACCTGGTGCACTTGCCCATTCTGAGGCACTGTTGCAACTGCCTCATGTACACAGACAGCCCTACCCTCTAAACTCCAAATGCTCACACCTGTGAGGGTTACCTGTATATCACCCAATGTGGACATATGCACTCTCCAGAAAAAGACTGGACTAGCAGGTCAAGAGGATAAGATCAACAGCTGCACCACATCATGTGTAACACATAGCTCACCATGACATCCACTTTGATAGCCATGACATACAATGAAAAGCCACACACCCTCCTTCACAGAGGCACTCAATGGACATTTATCCAAACATCACAGACCAGCTAGACAGACACCCACTGAGACACCACAACATGGCACATGCCAAGGGACACATATTTAACCTACAGAGTGTGCCCCTCAACCTAAGCTGCAAAGGCTAACCACCTTGCACAATGCAGTGATCATGGGTAACTCATTACTGAGGCACACATATATCATACTCACTAAGTTGAATATGGAGCAGGTAACAGCCAAATATCTATCACATGCAAGCATCCAACACATAACACAGCCAGTCATGGCACTCCACAACAACAATGGTTATCACTCTGTATCCATGTGGGTGTGAATGACCTGGGACACACCTCCCTGGACTACATGACAAGAGACATGGTTGAACTCTCTGATTATGTGGTCCAGGCAGGTGTGATAGTAGCCCTGAACAGTGCACCACTGTCATCCAGAATAATGCTGAGGTGCTATCAACAGATGATTGACTGCAACATTTGCTTATGTGTTTTGTGTCATTCTCAGGGGATCCAGTACCTCTCTGATTGGGATGACATAATTGACTGAACTCAATGACTTGCAACAGATGTCCTACATCTGTCAGCACTGGGTTTCCAGGTACTGACTATGTGTCTTGCCACCCTTATGATGCCTTATTAGGCAGTGTTCCTAATGTAATTACCGCCATATTAGCTAGACATGTATGCAATCTGAGGGTCATGCTGCTCAACAGTAGACATCTAACTGTCAGGATGCAGTCAGTCAAAGAACTCGTTGAAGTGAGGGACATTAACATGTCTGCTGTAATGGAGAGGTGGTTCACAGCAGCAGACAGCAGCCCTGCAGTATCAAGCTATAACACATTCCACAGCTGTCAGCCCCCAAACATGGACCACACCACACCTCCACAGGTGGTGTTGTCTCCATATTCATTATGGATAGGAACACCTCCAGACTAGTATCCCAGCATAATGCATTTGAGATACTTCCAGTGCAACTGCCTTGGGGTAATAGTGCAATCCAGACCATAGCCTGCTATGGGTCCACATCTATGTCCCTAGACTGTCAATCCACATTCCTCAACATCCTGCCATCTATGATGGTCCAATGCAACACTGACATAGTATGATACTTCAACTACTCCTCCATCACCTGGGGAAAGTAGTCAAGTGCCAGTACAGTTGCCCAACACTTCCTGGGATTCATCATTTCTAATGCCATGGACATACTGACCCCCAGTACAGGATGCAACAACCTTGACCTGTGTTGACAACTTAAATATGGGACTGTTGCTCATTCACAGTTGTCAATTCCTACCTGGTGAGATCCACACAGGCTGTAATCAACATGGGACTCAACATGTCAGCCACACACCCCCACAAAGGTAACCACCTTGCAAACCCTCTCCAAAGCTGAATTTGCAGCCATGACAACAGGGTTGGATGACTTCACTGCACCCATGACAATGGGAAATAGCTGCATGACTGTGGAATCATACACATATGCACTGTACAAACAGGTACATGAATTCATGGTGCTAGCCAGAGCCAACCGAACCCAGCCACTGTCCTCCAAACACTGGGAGACAATGTGATGGTCCCCTGCCATTACTAAAGTTTACAACAGAAGGAGGACACTGTTGCAGAGAAAGGTGGTGCCCCATGACTATTGAACTCCCTTATTAGCCTCAAACACAACTTGGGATCCCTCATGAAATCCCCCATAGACATCTATGAAGGCAGACATGCAGCAGACACTGATGACAATCACAACAGCCTTTGATAGGTACATCAACAACTTCCACAGCATTAAACACAAGTGCTGTGAGTTACAGCTCAATGCTAATACCCATCCTGAGACAACAGATATTGGCCACAGTCTTGGCAACACATTCAGTGCCAGATTTGCCACTCTCTCCCCACACAAGTGAAGTGCTATATCATCTTTCTGTTCTAGGTGTCGGTGTGTCACCAGGATGTGACCCTGCAGCAACACCAAAGGGTGTGGCAGTGTGGTAACACATCCATCATGTCTTAGGCAGGGTACAGCTGTATCTGCATATATTTCCCAGGTCTGTAAATGACTGCATATGTCTCACAGATTATAGGGCTGAGGGTTGTACATAGGTATATGTTGATTTACAACATCTGTTGTAGAGTGGAGAATGGTACTTGTTGTGGTTTGGACACACCTCTGATTGCTAATAACCACAGCCACAGGGGATATTCATCATCCAAACACACTGAAATTACTATTCACACACACACAGATACACACACACACACACACACACACACACACACACACACACACACACACACACACACACACACACACACACACACACACACACACACACACACACTTTTCAGTACTGAGATCCATAGGTTCATTGCTTCATAGGTGTGTAGTAGGTGAATGGGCCTGAAGGCACTACAAGGCTAGCCCAAGGGAATAGCTTGGCATTAGGCCACATGACAATAGTCCCCATTGTGGGTCAGGAGTATAGTCACTGGAGTGTTCCCCAGGGGTGGGTATCATATTCCCCATCCACTCATCCAGATTTCTATTGTGGGTGGCCAGTGATGTGCACTGTTTCACACGTATGTGATTTATGTTCCATAACATGAACAGTGTCTGGATTGTGCACCTGTCCCACATGCATGTCCTTTGAAGTGTGGAAGTGTGCTTGAGGTCTCTGGGTCATGTTGTGTGGACAGATTGGTATCTTCAGATGAAGCATTCCTGACCTAGTTTGGTGAGATATGGCTGTGTAACTGAGGTAGTGATTGCACCTACATAGAAATTATGATATGGGGATTCATTGGAGTTATTGGAGTCTGTCCATACATGCCATGAGTATAAGGCATGGTATTCCCTTTGTGGGTATGTATGCAGACTTTACAGTTGTTGCAGGATTCCAGTGGAGAACTTGGCAAAAGGGCCACTGTACACATTGGTTGGGCTACTGAGGGAATGGTACAGGATGACCATGTCATTTTACTTGCTGGATAACATACACTTAGTCAGGAGATGTAACACATCAAAGTACTTTCTGATGTCAGTAGCACTGTTGTGGTCAACAGGCAGCTGACTGTTAACCTGTGTTCCCTTTTCTATTATAACAATGTCACTGTTCAGTGGACTACCACCAATGTATTACTTCATGTGAGCCATGGTGTTCCCAAAGGTAATGGCAGCACATCTCTTGGCACTGAGGTAATGTCCAGGGTTCTGACAACAGTCATAGGTGTCAAGTGGCCTTTGTGCATGATGTCAACATCACATGGATTGAGAATGCTACCACCCACCTTACTGTTGTATGCACACATTTTTAGCCAGGGTGCCTTTGTGTTCTCCTGCACGTCTGAAGGGTAGATCCCAAGCATTAGAGGACATGGATCCATACCCTGTGTGACACCAGTCATGTCTGGTCAATGGTTTGACATGGAGTCCACTGCAATCACACCGTGGGTACTATCTGTTAGGCAGTGTGCAGGAGAAATACTGATATAGTGATTGATCTCTAGCCAAGTGTGTTTGCGTATGATTCCTGGATGGAGCGTGGTCTCTGAGTATTAGGAGGGTTTCCTATATTGTTAACTATTCAATACTGTCACATAGTCATTGCACATGGCACTACACATTTAGGGCTGTGGATTGTTTACACCAAACTCTATGGTGCTTAACTGTTGGCTTTGTAATGTGGACATTGGGACATATACTAGTTCATCAGTATAACACTTTAGCAAAACCTGCCCCCCAATGTATCCTTTTATTACACTATCACACCAACACAGGATACTGATGACAGACAGAGACACACACACACACTTGACAGTATTGAGTTTCAAACCCCTACCTATCTAGGAATTGTTACTACAGTGTTACACATGTACCACATGCGCCACAGAGCTTATAGGATGGATGTTGTCCCAAGGTACTTCTAAGGTGAGGTACATCACCAGCCCTTGTAAATACTGGCATTGGGTGATGTAGTGGGTGAGAGATTTCATAAAATACTTTACTGTACACACACATTTACCAGGAGTGAGGTTCAAACCTCTATCGAGCTATGTTTTCAGACCTTTATGTGACGCATTTACCACACACACCACTGACCTTACATGGTTTAGGGTTAAAACAGGTACTTCTATGGGGAATGATATCTGCAGGGCTGCTAACATAGGGCACTGAGAAGTGTACTGGGTGTAAATGGGGCCAAAATCTTTAAGGTACAAACACATATATATAGATACATATACACACACAAACTTGCCAGCAATAAGATTCAACCCCCTACCTATAGAGTTATTGTTACTACATTGTTACACATTGATCACATGTGCCACAGAGCTTAAAAGTAGAGCAGTATCCAAACATACCTCTAAGGTGAGTGACAGCAGCTGTTGTAAAGTATTACACTTTGAAATGTACTGGCTGTGTATGGACACAAAATACTTCGACCTACAGATACACACACTTTTACAATTGCTGGTACTTAGATTAGAACTCCTACCTAAAAAGTGTTTTGCACTACAGTTTTACACAGTTATTGCGAGCGCCACGGTACTTATATGTTAGAGAGCTGTCCAAAGGTATCTTTGAAGGTGAGTGACATCAGCAGCAGAGCTAAAGGAGGGGTAAGGGAAGTGTAGTGAGTGTGAATGGCCTCAAAATTATGTCTCTACAAAGACACACACACTCTCTCACATATACACACACATTTTCACTGTTGCCAGGAGCAGGATTAGAGCTCCTACCGAACTAGTTTGCTACACTATAGTGTTATGCAATTATCGCAAGTGCCACAGAGCTTATATATTGGAAAGCTGTCCAAAGGTATCTTTGAAGGTGAGTGACATCAACATCCGTGCTAAAGGAGGGGTAAGTGTAGTGTAGTGTAGTGAGTGTGACTGACCTCAAAATCATGTCTCTACAAAGACACACACACTTTCACACACCAATACACACATTCTCACAGCGGCTAGGACTGGGATTAGAACTCCAGCCTAACTAGTTTGCTATACTATAGCATTACACAGTTATCGAAAACGCCACTGAACTTACATGTTGGAGAACTCTCTAAATGTATCTTTGAAGGTGAATGACATCAGCAGCAGTGCTAAAGGAGGGGTAAGGGAAGTGTAGTGAGTGTGAATGGCCTCTAAATTATGTCTCTACAAAGGCATACACACTCTCTCACATATACACACACATTTTCACTGTTGCCAGGAGCAGGATTAGAGCTCCTACCCAGATAGTTTGCTACACTATAGTGTTATGCATTTATCACAAGTGCCACAGAGCCTATATATTGGAAAGCTGTCCAAAGATATCTTTGAAGGTGAGTGACATCAAAAGCCATGCTAAAGGAGGGGTAAGGGAAGTGTAGTGAGTGTGACTGGCCTCAAAATCATGTCTCTACAAAGACACACCCACTCTCACACACCAACACACACATTCTCACAGCTGCTAGGACTGGGATTAGAACTCCGACCTAACTAGTTTGCTATACTATAGCATTACACAGTTATTGCAAGTGCCACTGAAGTTAGATGTTGGAGAGCTTTCCAAATGTATCTTTGAAGGTGAATGACATCAGCAACAGTGCTGAAGGAGGGGTAAGGCAAATGTAGTGAGTGTAAATGGTCTCAAAACTAGGTCTTTACAAAGACACACACAATCTTTCACACAAACACACACATTTTCACAGTTGTCAGGACCAGGATTAGAACTCCTACCTAATTAGTTTGTTACACTATAGTATTACACAGTTATCACAAGCACCATGTAGCTTATATGTTAGAGAGTTGTAAAAAGATATCTTTGAAGGTGAGTGATATCAGCAGCAGTGCTAAAGGAGGGGTAAGAGAAATGTAGTGATTATGAATGGGCTCAAAATCATGTCTCTATAAAGACACATACACTCTCTCACACAAACACACACATTTTCAGTTTCCAGGACAGTAATTAGAACTCCTACCTACCTAGTTTGCTACACTATAGTATTGCACAGATATAGCAAGCGCTATAGAGCTTATAAGACTAGAAGCTGCCCAAAGGGTTATTTCTGGGTGACTGACATCAGCAGGAGTGTTAAAGTAGGGCAATGGGAAGTGTAATGAGTGTGAAAGGCCTCAAACTCATTCATCTAGAAACACACACACACACACACACACACACACACACACACACACACACACACACACACACACACACACACACACACACAACTTTACATTTGACAGGACTGAGATTACAAATGCTACATGAATAGTTATTTGTACTATAGTGTTACACAGTTATCACAAGCACCACTGAGACAATAGGGCTGAGGGCTAATCAAAGGACTTTCTACAGTGAATGACAGCATGTTATGTGATATAGGCCAATGGAATGTGTACTGGGTGGGAAAGACCTCATAATGAGATTTTCTCTGTCGCTGTCTGTCTCTTTTTTCATCACTTCTCTGTGTGTGTATGTTTGATATATTATATTATGTTGGCCTTAGATACGTGTGAGTATTCCTATCCAATGTGTATGTGTGTGAAGTATAAATGGTGTACAATTTGTGTGTGTGCACAGACATCTGAGAATAACAGATATCTATAATCTACTGTGTTGTCAGACATGGGCTTCATTTCACTAAGTGTAGAAGCATGCTCAGTATGGCCTTCTATATTGAGAGTGTGCATCCATTCCAGGGAGACTTGGACTCCAGTTCAGGGTTTTGTGTGCTACAGCTACACCTAGCAACCTGTTTTTGCATGATATCTGTAGATAGGTTGCCAATATAGAGACACAATGGGCGTAACATACGGGGATACTATAACTATTGCTGTCTGTGCTGCTTGTGTAACATGATTGATTGTAGCATAGATTTTCTGGCATATGTACTGTTTTACACTGTGATGTATCATGTCATCAACTACTGACAGATATCATTCTTTGCTCACAGTTATTTACCAGGGAAATACAAGATGAATGAAGCTGAGACCAATATTCTGAGGCATATAGACTACACTTTCTGGCACACTCCTGCCATTGTGGAGGGGGAGCTACAGACAATAGACTGTTGGTTCTGTGTAAATGGTCCAGCACCTTGGTAGTATGCTGGCTGGGGATCCCCTTCTTGTGCTTTTCTCAACTTAACAGAATGCCCATATCCTGCTGGGGTCATACCTCTTAGATGTACAGATGCAGCCAGGTTATCCAGAGGCAGGACTCATATATCTGGTCAGTTTACCTTCACATTGTGGTTTACAAGCAGTTTTGTGGCTATTCATTCATGTGTTTGCAGTTAGGGGGTAGTATGGGCAGACATAAGAGTTTCAGACTTCACACACTCCATGACATCCATGCTTCTACCCCCCCATGTTTTTCTCTCCTCTTCCTAACATTATGAAAGCAATATCTCTGAGGTATCCCTATAGTTGGACCTTTATCCCAGTAGTATGTATGGCCTGGTCCAGAGTTCTTGCAGTAGAACATGGGGAGGCATACTACTGGTATTTGTCAGCATGGTCTTGCATTTGTTTTCTGTTTACTGTGTTAAGTTGTTAGTTAGGACCCCCTGACATTCCGTATATTGGCACTATGGGTGAGGCATGGGCCTTTGCCAGAGGACTGTAGCCCAATTGAGAGTGCTGCAGGCCATCTGTAGCAGGCCATTGCATTCTGTCACTAATACGTTCCCAGGCTACAAGCTAGTGGATTACCCTGGTGTGACAGTAGTAAGTGGTTGAGGTGTTCCTGTCACTCCTTCCTGTTCATACTGATCCACGAGTCTGGATGTGGTCAGGTTGCTGCTTACTGCTAGGGACACACCTGCATGGGACACCTATTCAGCATGCAGTATCATGTGTGTATTCCCATACAGAGATGGGTTTATGCTGTACTCATTCCCTACAGCAAGGATATGACCTGTGATAAACCTGTGGCTGATGGTGGGGTGAGCTGGGTGCATGTGTGATATGCAAGCTACTGGCACGTGACTCACAGATATACCTGGGACATTCCCCTTATGCTGCCTTGTGTGTGAACATGGACAGCTTGTCATTACTTTATAACTGTGCCTTTTGTGGTCTGCCAGTGATTGACTGGAATACCAGTATTCCATACTAGAGGGACAACTAATGTGATACTAACCTCTATGTATAATTTCAAAGTTTTGTGCAGTTGACCCATTGCCATACTTTCACCACTGGCCAAAATAATGGAGAAATGTATTCATAAACAACTCTTGCACTATCTCATACACAGCAATCTGCTGGCTAACTCTTGGCATGCCTTTAGGCCACACCATAGTACCTCCTCTGCCCTCCTCTCTTTCTCCAATGTCATAAATCATAACCGTAATAACAACAAACTATCCTCAGCCCTATTCCTCAACCTATCCAAAGCCTTTGATATGATCAACCATCAACTACTCACTGCTACTTTGAAATCCATTTCCTTGAATAACCATGCCATTCAATGGTTTAAATCCCATCTAAATGGCAAAGAACAGGCTGTCCTATGGGAGGGAAATTTATTTACTCTACTACCCCTCACCCTTGGCATTCCCCAGGGCTCTATCTTAGAACCTCTTCTCTTTTCAGTCTTTATTAATGACCTTTACTCTGCCATTCCAGATGCTACATGCATACAATACGCAGACGATTCCATGTTGATCTACTCAGCCTCCACCCCATCTGACCTTCATACGCTATCCCAGAAACCATTTAACTTAGTTGGTAACTGGCTCTCATGCCGTTGTTTGCTCTTGAACCCTAACAAAAAAAAAACTACTACTTTTCTCCCCCACTCACAGGTCAACACCACTTTCCTTTATGATTTCCTCTAATAATGGAACTGTTATTTCCCCAGAGAACCATATTAAACTCTTAGGGGTAACTATTGATAATAACCTTAAATTTGACGTGCACATCAATCAAACCATTAAAGCCATTAATAAAAAACTGGGATCCTTATATAAAAATAAACCTTTCCTTACCCCACTAGCAAGGACTGCCATTGCCCGCACTCATCTTCTCTCCACCCCTTTCTATGTCTCCTCCATTTTTACTAAATTGAACAAATCTGAACTCTGCAAACTCTCAAGCTCTTATAATCACATTGCTAGATTTGCCACTGGCTCTACTTACAGAACTCACCTTAAACCTCAAAGCCTTAAACCTCTAGGATGGCTAGAATTGACTAGCTCACTTCAGTACAATCAAGTTGTAGTAGCCCACAAAATTCTCAACTAACCAGATAATACCTCTGCACTTAAAATCATCATTTATCCCCACAGGAACAATAGGCCACTACGATCTTCTAACAATCTACTAATTCAAACACTCAAAACTAACAACTCAGCTGGTGACTCCTTATTTTCTAACTCGGTAGGCAAAATTTGGAATTCACTTCCAGCTGATCTAACACTAGAACCATCACTAAACCAATTCAAGAAAAATCTCAAAAAGTATTTCATGGCACACTGGCTTTGCCGCTGCCAGAATCCAGGCTAACTCCTCCCATACTATAGTATACGAAACAGTATTGTAAGTATTACCTAGCTGCTTCTATCTGATTGTCTGTAACCATACAAGATTTAGCTATGTCTGACAAGAATTGTTTTTAATGTTCATGCTTAATTTCAATGTAATGTTTTAATGTTTGGAGCTTTTCTCCCCGGGTCTCTGCTGAAAATGGACATGTATCCAGTCGTACTATCTCGGTCAACAAATGTAAAATAAGAAATAAATAAATAAATAAATAGTTGACAGTTATTTTATATGCACTATGTGTAGGTTACTTCCACCTGTGTACTGTTTCTATGTATGTTTCTATGTATGGGCCCTTGTTCATGGCATGTCCAGCTTTCCAGTGGTGACAGATATTGACATCTGGACAGTGAGTATGTACAACTGCTGACATGGGTGTAGCTGAGAAGCAGTATGGGTGGCACTGCAGTTGTTGGAACATGGCCCTGTCTACCACTGTACTGTACCTAGGCCACTGAGACACAACTATCCTGGTCCACATGCTGACCACTTCCAGGAAATATTAAACACACAACAAACGTACCACACTGATCCCTGCATATTGTACACATGCAACAATGTAGATTGGGACAGCTCTGGCCATCTGTGCTCCAGTGATATTACTCCTCAAACTTACATGTTACTGCATTTCTACATGGGATTGTGGAGGGAGGTGCACACCTGAAGACTTTAAACTTTTGCAATGACTGTACTGGTATTTTGGTTACTCTGTTGGCTTCCATTTCATATTGTATTGTGACCTATCATGTTGAAAGGAGGTATATCAGTAGAGTACACATGTTAGATTTTAATAGCATACATTTCAGTTTCAGACTTCTTACCCTTCAGAACTAAAATGGAACTGCCAGACCTGTTGTAGTATGTCTGTATAGGTCTGGAGGGGGGCTGTTCACCATTGCCATTTGGGGGCCTTAGCCCGGCTTTTCTTTATGGTCATCTACACCTGTCCTGCTGGGTAAGGCCGGTGGTGGTTATTTGACCCTCATTGACATCCATGTGTGTGACCTATTGACACCCACAGTTATTTGGGCCATCACATGTACTGCGGTGGGAGTTGTCACCTTGTGTAGTACTGCCTAGTATGTTGACACCAGTATTTGTTATGGATTTCCTGCTGTCCCATATAGCTGTCAGCTGTCTGCTGCTATCCTATTCAGACACCCAATTCCCTTGCATGCTTGCATCTAAACCACACATACAGCTATCAGAATATGCTACTCCATTCAGTAATTGATAGGAAGGGTGACTTACCTTGTTGCTGGGCCAGTATTGAGGATGGTGCTAGAGGGCTGACTATGTTGGATGCATGTAGTACACTCCCTATACATGGTAAAGCACAGGTAGTGTCATGTTTGGCATCTCTTTTACTGTATGTGCGAGGTGGAGAGAGGTATCAGTCCCTGGGTCCCTACAGTGTCAATGTGTGTATGCTATGTGTTGCCTCCTTGCCAAGGCCTGGGCATACTGGGCATGCCTCCTTCTGCCTACAGGGGCAGGCTCAGGAAGTTCCTCCTCCGAGTCCCTCTGTGTCCATGCTGGCCTTGGCAATGGTGAGGGGCTGTGTGGCCCTGCTCCATGCTGTTCCTGCTGCAGCTGTTTCCACAGAACCATATTGTGTAGCATGGCACATACTATGAACATTTGTGTACATGTAGCTGGAGAGTACTGCAAGGCTCCATTAGATATCTCAAGGCAGCGGAACTGTGACTTGAGCATCCCAAACACACACTCTACAATGATCCTGGCTTGTGCGTGTGCCTCATTATGGTGTTCTTCTTCAGGTCTTTGTGCATTTCTGATGGGTGTCATCAGCCACGGCTCCAGTGCATAGGCCAGCATCCCCCACTAGATGGCCACATGGGATGTCCCCCCCTGGCAAACCCCTGATACAGCTGTGATCAATGCCAGATGTGGGAGTCGTGATAGCTTCCAGGGCTGTCAGCACACATATTCATGATAATGCCCTGGACATTGCACATGACCTGGCAGTTGATGGAGGGAAAGCCCTTTGGTTTTATGTAGACCCTACCCCGCTCGCCAAGTGGTGCTTTGATGTATATGTGCATGCAGTCTATAGCACCAACTACTTCAGGGTATTCTGCTGTACGGTGGAAGAGACGCATACTTCGGGTCAATGCCTCATGGGTGCTGGGGAAATATATGTGCTGACATGGCATCCAGGAACTGGTGGACTACCCTGGATGCTGATGCCTGTGAGACCCCTATGATATCCCCAGTTGGTCTTTGGAAGGTACCGGTGGCTAGTATTCTTAAGCCAACACATACCTTGGTATCCACTGGGATGACTTCCCCTCTGTTGGTTCTGTGTGTGAGGCGGGAATGGCACAGTTGGATGATTTGCTGTAGAATGTCTCTGTCCACCCTGTAGTGCTCTACTATCTCCAGCTCATGTAGACCCTAGTAGGTTACCCTGGGTCTGTACACTCTTCTCCTCCTCCTCCTCACTGTGGGTTGGTTGTCAGCATTCTCCTCCTCATCACCCTCAGTCTCTAGCACATATTGATGGAGTAAAGCAGCAGCAACCTCTAACATTTTTAATTAGTTTTGTTAGTTAAAAATTCTCCATCTCTGTACACTGGTGGTGTAGAAATTGTGGGTAAAAAACAGTCTGAAAGGTGTTTGCATAGTTTAAAGTAGTGTGCTGGGCTGCTGAATGTGTAATTGGTTGAGTCTGATAAATTCCACCTGCCAGCTATGCTAGTTCTCTTTGATTGTCTTCCTACTGCTGTTTACCCTTCCCAGTTCCTCCCTATTTAAGCCCTGAGGTGCGCCACACATATCCAGTGCTGAAATGTAAACAGTGCTGCCATTTCCTCTTTTTTTATGTTTAAAACCCAGTGCACAGCATGCACACCTGTTTAGGCTATGTACACAGTGCTCAGGCACATCTGAAGCACCTCCCTTCCTTAG
This sequence comes from Protopterus annectens, assembly GCF_019279795.1. Taxonomy (NCBI): domain Eukaryota; kingdom Metazoa; phylum Chordata; order Ceratodontiformes; family Protopteridae; genus Protopterus; species Protopterus annectens. The sequence goes on along the minus strand of NC_056734.1, from coordinate 725,445,838 downwards.
CTGTGCTTAGCTAAGAGCAAACATGAGCCACAGAGCTCCAATGAACTTACAGCAAGCATGACACACCCCTTTATGAAGTCATTCAGCTCTTAGACTTGCACTGTTGTATTGCTGCACGTACACGGTTAGGTACAAGCTGACACTTTGAAGAAATATGTGATGCAGTATAACTCCCCTCATTTGCATAGCCTGGTATTGTTTACATTCTGTATGCCATAGACTATGAGGGCATTTTTTTTCAGCATGGTCCTGTTTGCGCACCGGTGCCCTATGCTTAAACAGCCGAGATTGGCCCAAAAAAAGTTTAATTTTCATAATAATTAATCACTTTTTAATGCCAATGGCCTTATATTTAGCCATTGGCATGTCTAATTTACATAATCCATGCTTTTTCATGAACTGTCATGCCTCCATTTTGTCAGCTGCAGAAATGTACTCAATTATTTTATGAATACATTTCTGCACTGACACTGTTCTAGCACAGGGACCTGGCAGCTTGTTGAATCGCTAAATTACCTCATTTGCATGGATTTCACCAGCAAATGAGGTGATTTGCATATTTTCCAGTTTTCCATGCTGGAACAGTGTAGGGCCACTCGTACACGTGAAAACAGCACTATTCTGAATCTCTCGGCAGCCATTTTTCATGCAGGAGCTCCTACACTGTTCCTGCATGGAAAAAACTCCTTCTTGAATCCCAGGCATTTTTAATATCAATCAAGTTGACAATTCTACACACACTGCACCCATCACAGACACAATTCAAAGTAGACACATAGACCCACATATGCTGAGGCACTTAAATGTAACCTTCCTAAACCCCAAAGACCTTCTAGATGAAGTACATATAACAAATACCATAAGCAGCCCTGAATGCACTCTTTCAAAGCAACACTGACATCAGCACATACAGCCACATGTCATGGAGCCTCTGTTTATTTATTTAACATTTAATGACTGGGAAAGTCTAACTAGACAGAGCCTATTTTCAATGGAGGCTCAGGAAGAAAAGCTCCAGACACATGTCTTTGGCATGTGGGAGAAAACCAGAGTACCCAGATGTAACCCATGCAAATGCAGGAGGACATGCAAACTCCACACAGAAGGCACCCCAGACAAGAATCAAACTGGAGAACCCTTTTGCTGTGAGTTGACAATGTTAACTGATGCACCACTGCACTGCCCAAACTTTACTGCTCTACTTCTAAGCCCGTAAGGTGAGCCAGCACACAATCCAACATTCTGGTCACTGGAGACTCCATTGTGAGACACACTGATGTCCCTTTCACCAGGGTGAGTACGGTGAAAGTCACGGTCAGTTTCTTATCAGGGACCATGATCTGCCACATTACACACGCACTCAGGACATTGGACCACAAGTACCCATATGACTCAGTCATAGTCCATGAGGGTGTAAATGACCTGAGATGTATCTCCTTGGGTTATATGAAGAGAGACATCATGGAGCTCTCTGAGTATGTGTCTCAGGCTGGTATGAACCTAGCACTGAAAAGCATTTTACTTTCTCTAAGGATGATGCCACAATATGAACAAAAGATGAATGCCAATAATTGGCTTAGTTTCCGGTGTCATTCTAAGGGGGTGCAAAATTAATCAGCATGGAAGGAGATGGTCAACAGACCACGCTGTTTTCCAAGAGTGGTCTGCACCTCTCCCTATGAGGCTTTTGAATATTAGTTAAAACATTGTCCTCCCCTATAGTGCCTTTTAGGCAATTCCAAACTGAGTTTTCCAACATGGCAAATCAAAACCAAGAAAATCTTAAGGTGTTACTGCTCAATGCTAGATGTCTAGACAAAAAACTGCACAAGATCTTGTCACCCTAGAGAATGCCGATGTCTGTGTGGTCAAGGAGACATGATTTAAAGCTATGGAGAGCACACTGACAGTGCCAGGTTATAATGCCTTCCACACATTTAGATCAGCTACTACACAGATGGGGACTAAACGTGGAAGTGTATTGATTTATATCAAAAATAAATATACCTTGAGACAGGTCAAACAGGACAATCCACTTGAACTTCTGCAAATTAATATCACAATAGTGAAAATCCAGTACCACGTCCTTGCAAGCTACATGTCCCGCTCTATGACCCAGGAAACCCATACCATGTATTTAAACTTACTGGAAACACTCACTATCAAACCCAATATCATATTTATGGATGACTTTAATTACTGCACTACTAACTGGGAGTCATATATGACACCAAATTTATAAGCACAGAGATTCATGGATTTGAAAACACAAACTCCCTGGAACAGATTGTCAGTACACCAACCAGGGGTTCAACCATTCCGGATCTAGTCATCACTAATATGGGAGAGAGCTGCACACCCCTTGTGTAATGTCTTCTCTGTTAAGATCAGACCAAAAATAGTCTCCTTTGAAGTAAAAATAAAACCTGGAATCCCAGCTAACCCTGGAATATTCAGGAACTACTCTAAGGCTAACCTCCTGCTATTAAGTAATAACCTGGCAAAATTTCAAGCCCCCATAAACTGTGAGAACACTGCTGCTTATGCAAAACTGTTCACAGAAACCCTATACAAGCAGGTTAATAGCTGCATAGAGGCAGCTGTACCCACCAGGAAGAAGTACAGAACTAACTCAAAAAACAAGCCATCCTGGTGGAATCACAATATCAATAGGCTGTATACCAAAAGGAAGAAAATTATGGTAAAATCTATATACCAGAAGGAAGAAAATCATGGCAAAATCTATATACCAGTAGGAAAAAAATCATGGCAAAATTAAGAGATGCTGCACCCAACAGGATAAAAGCTCTCTCATCAAATTAAACAAACAACTCAGAGGACAAATAAAATCTACCAAAGCCAAATTTGAGAAAAGTTTGACCTCCCAGGCCAAGGACAGCCACAAACCATTCTTTAGCTATGTCCACAAAATCAAAGACAATATACAATTGTGTGCAGAGCTCATTGTTAATGCAGTCACCTATAATAAGCCATAATATATAGCAAACCTACTGTCTGACAAATTCAGCTCCAACTTTACTTCTCTCTCCCCCTCAACCTTCCATCAGGAAATACTATCTAATATAACTCCCTTGCTATCACTAGAGAACAGGTCCTTAATGCTCACTATAAGGCCAAGAACACAGCATCAATGGGCCCAGACAATAACCCAGGATGCCTTCAAAATAGCATGACATATGACCTATCAGGCCCTCTGGAAATGCTGTTTAGCTGTATTTTCCAAATATAATTCTTGCCTCATGAATGGACAACAGTAACAGTCATCCCTTTGCACAAATGTAGACCATCTACATACCCTGGAAACTAGAGCTCCCATAAGTCTCGCATGCAAAGCCATGGAAAGAATTATTACGGAAATGTTCAACAATGACATAGGAATCTCCAGATACTGTACCCAACCCAATTTGGTTTTGTCAAGGGCAGGGCATGCCTTCTTGTTGTGGTAGACTTCATTGAGAGGGTCACCAAAGCAGTGGATGAGGGCAAAATGGTTCAAACTGCCAACTTTGACCTGGCCAAGGCATTTGACATAATAACCTACTTGGCAGTGTTTACAAACTCAAGGGGTTTAGTACAAACCCGTATGTCACCCAGTGGATAGCCAGATGGCTCACAGACAGGGAGTCCACCTATACAAAGACTACAGTTACAAGTGGAGTCCCTCTGGGATCGATCCTGGGACTGCTCCTTTTTGACATTTACTTCTCTGAAGTCAAGGCCAATGTCAGTGGCCTTTGGCTGACTAAATTTGCAGATGATTGCAAATTAGGAGCTGTCATTGAAAACCCCACCTGCACAAATGTTACACCAGAAGGGCCGACACAAACAAACAACTGGTGGACTAAAGCTAAATGCCAAGAAATGCATAACAGTATCCTTTGGGAAGTCATCCACCCCTGGTAACTATCACATCAATCACACGCCCCTTAGAGTTGACCCAGTAGTCAGGGACTTTGGGATGCACATAGACAGTAATGTAGTCTCTGACCATCACATGTCTATAGTAGTGAAGAAATCATTCTATGATCCACAACTTATAAACAAATATATGGCATCTAGGCCCAAAGAAGTTATTATTCTACTATATTCAGCATTCATCAGACCTATCATTAAGTACAATGCCCCTTTGGTAAGTACCTAACCAGGCATATCCAACAACTGGAATGTCCACAGAGGTTCCTCACTAAAAGAATACAGGGCTTAAGTAACATGTCCCATGCATATTGTCTCAAGGGCCTATCCATGTATTCTGTCTCCTACTGGCTGTTGAGGGGAGATTTATGCCTGGCATACAGGTACTTGCCAGACCCCACTCTGATGGATGTCCTGCATATTCACAAAACAAAGAACACCAGAATTACCAATTCTAAAGACTTAAACCTTGCCTGTGATATAAATAGGACCTGCTAAAGAGGCAGGTATGTATCCCAGAAACAACCCTGTCTCTTGAACAGGCTTCCCATCCACATAAATAATTGCTCCTCCCTAACTAAATTCAAGTGCAACTTGGACAATTGGATGGGGAACAGGAAATTCATCCCTGGTTTGGCACCTATGTCTCTAATGGACACAGGCAGCCTGTAAATGGTACATCTCCCACGGTCCTGCTTGTAAATGTTCCACCTCCCAAGCCTCTGTTACACTTATCAAGGGTACCAGAACTTCCCAGAGATTTGGGATGCATGGCTAGGCTTAAAAAGGCCCTTGTGGTAGTTAGCATAGTAACCCCTATGAACCTAAGAAACAGGCATCTGTTATTACAGTAGTGTTATATTTCATGTTGTTTTAGTTATCTAGGGAGCAGAGAGAAAAATAAAGTAAGTGTTTGATTCCATTGGAAGAGCTATATGAAGTATTAGAAGATAATTAAGGAATGGAATGGTGTCCTGTATCTGGAAAAGAAGAAGAAAATACTGAGAGGGGATGCAACCCGCCTAGCTCAAGTCTATGGCAAGGAGGGTATAAAAAATCTGAGCAGACCAGAAGTATACTGCAAGGTTATCTGTTATGTCTTGGCAACCATTAACAAATAAATGACTAACAAACCTCTTAGGTACACTGGAGTGAGAAAAGCAATTCAGAGGGACACTGAGCATCTGGAAGAGAGGATGGCTGACCACACTACAGGTCAGGCAGAATTCCAAAAGTAATATATTGCCTTGGCTTTCAAAGGAGCATGAAGAGGGGAGGTGTCTGCAAATGAAGGTGGGGTGGCACAGAAAGGAAGGATAGAATTATAGGAAAATATTTATGGAATATGTAGAAAAGGAAATCAAGAGGATATGAAGGGGCTCAGGCTGATGTTGATGTATTTACAGTCATATGCACTCAGAGATTTGATATGGCTGCTAAATGTTCTACTGAAAAATATATGCAGAGTCTCTTTGTAGAAAATGGTCCGATGCCAGGAGTGGAGAAGGGTGATTACATTCCTCTTCCATAAAACTGAGCCTAGAACACCCAATCATTTTCTGGCCTGTTATTCCTATTATCCACTGATAAACATATGCAGAGTATCTTCTTAGAAACTGGAGTGATGCCAGGAGTGGAAAATGGTGACTATATTCCCCTTCCATAAAAATGGACTTAGAAAAGCCAATACATTTTTGGCCTGTTAGTCTTGTATCCATTGACATTGTAGGGTAAAAAGAACTTACAGGCATGGCCTGTAGACTTTCCAGAAACCAGTTACCTGACAGATGAGTGTTTACATGGATTAGCACTGCAGAAATCTTGGCAATCTAATTTGATTGAGTTCTAAGACTGGGTTACATCTGAAGTGGGTGAAGAGAAGTCTGTAAATGTCATACATTTAGACTTCAGCAAGGTCTTTGACCCTTTGTCTCTCATGAGAAGATGGAGAAATGGAAGGATTAAAAACATATCTGTCTGACTACAGGCACAGACTACTGGGGAGAGAGAAAAAGGGGTACTGTCACTGGAAAGGTGTCAATAGCCCTTCTGTGAAATAGTGTGCATGTATAAAAATAGTTTGTTTAAATTTCAGTTACTGTTGGTAAGACTGCATTACCAGATACAGGTTGAGATTGGAATAGATGAAATTTGGGGTAGCCAATGACTATAGCTATGTTCCAAAGCCGTATAGTGCAAAGTTTATTTGGGTGTGGCAGGTGCTGCTCATTTGGCAGTAGTCTAAATTTGTCATAAGCATTTAAAGTCAGGCCCCCTCCTTCACATTACTGGTAGTGGTAGTGTGACACTCAAGGTCAATAACTCCTGTTCCTCTTATTTTTGGTGCTAGTATTGTTGGTTTAAGCTCCATAACCCCTGTGTACTTGACATTAATTGATTTGCCATGACGGGATATGTTGTAAACTGGCCTTATACAGCCTGCAGATTTGCATAGCCTGTAAAACAGTTTTGTCACCAAAAAATATATGCACCTCTGCAGATATAAAGCAAAATATATAGCAGCATGCCTTGCACAATAGTTATTTTAGTTTCTTGTATGCACGTAAGGTGAGTTCTGAAGAATATTTTAAGATGTTAGTGGGACAAGATGATAAAGAGTGCTAATTAAAACTACTCCTACATATGGTTTGTACAAGGAGGCCTTAATTGCTGTATACAGCTGAAGGTTAGTCTGTTAGACACAAAGACAACAAGGCAGGAACTCTATGTGTGTATCATCCAGGAAAAGGATTACCAAAGGTGTCCCTAGACTATTATAAAATGCAAATTGAAGAAAAAAATGGGCACTGGGATGAATTGCCAGGAGATCAAAACAGCCAAGAGTATGAAACAGTTGGAAGCCAGGAGGCTAAAGGAAGCATCAGCATGAGGAAGCTGAGAGTGAGAAAGAGCGTAAAGAAACAAGAGACCAGTATCAGGGTGACAGGGAACTCATGATCCTTTGCAAAGTGTATATGAGCGGCAGGGGGTTAAAACCTAACTCTAGAAGTCAAGGTCAAAAGTACATTGTTTCTTGATTTAAATTCCCATAGTCTTTTAGGTTTCTAATATCATGACAGAAATGGACCCCACTCCTAAGTCAGGGTTTGATTAAAGTTCATGAAAGTCATATTGTTTCAGCCTTTGCTGTTAGCAAAAAGTGCTCTTCACAGCACCAGATATGTGCTCAGAACAACCTCCTTCTGTAATTCATATGGAGTTATAGGTATCAGTAGCATATCTAAATATGACTGTAAATTCTTTTTTGTTATACCTGTTGCTCCTACTACTATTGGAACTGTCTGGACATCCTGGTATATTATAACTTTGTGTCTCTCTGTAAAGCACTTTAATCACTGGGTGTAGCAATTTCAGTAATCAGTGCTACTTTTGTCTATTTTCCTGGACTACTACATCTAGTTTTCTCACATTTATTTTTTTAAATGTTGGTAATGGGTGATCCCATGAGGCATAAACTTCATCATTCTTTACAATGCATTGTAGTTCATGATTTCAGACCTTCCCGTCTACTTCAATGTAGTAGTGTTTGCACAATCCCCAATGTAGTCTTGCCACATTATTGAGCCTTTCAGAATACAGACTTTCTTTCATGGGTACATCATACCCAGCAAGATGCGTGACTGTTTGCAGTTCTTTTTTTCAGAGCCTGCATTTGTCTGTTTCTCCCACATGTTCAATGAACTATGTAGACCAATGTGTGTATAATCCACTATCCTGAGTCACCATTGTTAACCTTTCATCTTTTGGTTTCACTTCACCACTCCTTAAACATTCCTGTGTGAAACCCTGATCAACACGAGGTCATTGCAGGAGATCTGTGTACTTGCCACAGTATTTATGCCTTTTTCACATTTCTTACCTTCTCATCTAATCCTTATCCTTATATTCTTCTTTTGTTTTTTTGGCACATTCATTTGCTATCTGATTTTTGTCTGCTTCTGGTTTGATTTCCGTTCCTGCTTAACACCGATATACTTCTGCTAAACTAAGCAGGTAAATCATTTTAGACTTCTTCTCTCCATATTTTCAAACTTTCTCTTTGTTTGGATCTGATGAGGTCAGCAGATATGTATGCTGTCGCACAACTGTAGATCTATACTGAATTTTGAGGAAGCCAGTACCTCCTTCAGAGGTAAACACTGATTTTTATATATCATTTGATAAGCATGAAGTGTTTTTCTTGTTTTCCTGTCCAACTGATCCCATTGTGGGGCCAGTCCATCACTCCAAAACTGTAGGTTAGAATAGGAAGAACAAATTTGTTTATAGCTTAGATGACTAAGCTGTTTTCAATAATAGTTTTAGTCTTCTGAAGTATTCCTTATTGACGTTTAGTCACACTTGTCCATTTCTTATTGCCAGTCCTTCATCAATTCCCAAATGTTTATATGCTCCCTGCTGCCCAAGTTCCTCTATATCACACACCTGCCCAGACCGATATTTTCTTGGTGCAGCAACTTCCCTGCTTTAAATGTTGTTTTTGCACATTTATCAAGACCAAATGACATTCTTATATCATCAGATAAGGTTTTAAACACTTGAAGTTGTGCTTTCAACTGCTCATCTGATGAACTATGCAGTTTTAAGTCATTAAAAAAAGATGAGAAGTCTTTAAACAAGGGTGTTCTCTGGGAGCCAAATTGTAACCATGGCCTAATCTGTTAAGTAAACAACTTAATTCATTAAGGGCAGGACAAAACAGCAGTGGTGAAAAACAATCACTTTTTAACCGTAGGGTAAAAAAATGCTCTTTGTCATGGCTTAACATGCAAAGTGGTTTGACATTGTTTCATGGTCACCGTAATTTTATTTTATTTATTTATTTTACATTTGTTGACCGGGATAGTCTGACAGGATGCATGTCCATTTTCAGCAGAGGCCCGGGGAGAAAAGCTCCAAGGGTAAACAGATACAGCATTACATAGTACCAGCATTACATATTACAAACTGACTATTTACAGAGATTACATAAGTAAGCAAGTTAAACAAGTTCCACAGGTTACAATGTAATTGATTAATGTTGGATGTATCATATGCATCTGTAAGTACTCCTTCATCCGTGAATGTGGGATGCTGTCAAATGCTTTTTTTGTAATCTGCCTATGCCATACATAAATTCTTTCCATTTTTAGAATTCTTTATTTTGGCTTTGTACAGCAATAAATGATCCTTTGTTCCATATGACTTTGTTTTATTACCCTTTAGTTCTTTTGCCATGATTTGAGGATTTTTTTCTAAATGACTATCTGCATCAATCCCAGTATATAGTTTCTACATTGTTGGAAGGCAAGTTAATGGTCTATAGCTTTTAAGACTTCTTACAAGTTCACTCTTAAGGAGAATTATCATTTTCCTATTGTTAACTAGGTTGGTGTCTGTTCGGATATGCATAAAAGTAATTCTTACTCAGGGTTAAATCTTTGTGTAAAGATTTTAATACCTTCATCCAGATGTTAGGTACTGCTTCTGGGCCTGGGGTTTTTCCAATTATGAGATTTTCTTCATTTTGTTTCCGTTTCTCTGTCTGCTATTTCATACAATTTCTTACTCTCTATATTTGAATTCCTTACTGTTTCTTTTATTTTTTTATCAGTTCACATTTTTGTTATGTTCTACTGGGTCTTCATAAATATTTCTCCAAAATATGCCTATTTCTTCTTTTTTGGTGGTGTTTCCATTTCTTTGCTTCCTAGTTTTCTCTAAACTTTTTTGGCTCATCAAATAATTGCTTATTTGTACTTTTCCTTTAAATTTATTTACATATCTTCTATGTTTTAATGCCTGTGCTGATATCTTGGGTCTATATCATAACAACAAAAGTGCATATGTGCGGCTACATAAAAGTCAGCACATAATACACAAAATCTGTAAATAGCACATGACCACAAGACCGAATTTTTTTCTAGTGAAAAAATTCGCATGGCCGTTTGGAAAAAATAAAAATGAAAAAACATTATCAGGTGGGGGCTTAGCCCCCAAACCCCACAACGTGGTGGCTGTGCCCCCACCCCCTAACTAAATATACCAACTCCAAAACCGCACTACAGTGAAGGAAACGGCAACTCCGTTTAGTTGGCCAACTACCTCCTTTCCCTGTGAAATATTCATCGAATCGCTTAAATGCGGTTCGATGAATATGTGTCACTCTTTATGTGTTCGCTCAAAAGCACTTTCATTATTTTAATATAGACCCAATTTGATCTTTAGTTTATCATTTGCAATAGTATAAAAATAATAAATAATAAATATTTGCAATAGTATATGACAAATCAAGGCCTGTTTTGATACCGTACATTGCTATTACCACGTCTTTCATTCTAAGAATTTTTGTCGATCTGTTTCTGCTTCTATATTCATCTAACAAAGACACTTTTTGTCATAATTGCTTTATGTTTTCTCTATTTGATGCATGCATGGTAGCATTTTATATCTTCACTGCCTTTACCTTATTGCTTTTTGTTTTTGTCATAAGACTTTATCCAGTAATATATCTTATTTACTTCTGTTTATATCACATTGATTTCTCTTAATAGTTTTGATTACTGTGGTTATCTGTTCTAAAAAAACTTCTAAAATTTGGGTTTTTGTCATCAATCTTAATATGTTTATCCATCTCGATTAAATCAAGCAGCTTTTCCATTAGATAATTTTCTTCTAAACTGAGAGAACATTCTTTGTTCTCTGTTTTCTAATGGTATTCTACACAAAGTTCCAAAACGTCTTGCTGTGTCATGTCTTCTTCAGATGCATCCTGCGTCATCTTCTTCTCCATCATATGGGAATTCATTGGCCAGCCTCTACACATTTCCTGTATCAGACTTGCAGCTGTTTCCTACTCCCTCCTTTGCTGTGTAACTTCAAGTGAACTTTCGCACCAGTTTCCTACAGAAGGCTCCAGAGCATCACCATGTGGCAAGTCTTCAGATGCCTCCTGTGCCACCTGTTTGTCTTTAATTTTAAGACTCATGAATCCATCATGCTGTGACATTACCTGTGTTGGATTTTCTACACTAAATCCTTCACTTTCCAGGTAATCCACAACTTCAGTTTCTATTTCTTTAACTTCTCCATTACTAATCCTCTTTTCACTTCCCTTCTTTGTTTTCTTATTGTTTGCATTGTGAAATTGTCCATATCCATGTGCCTTTGCATGTGTTTCTCTTCAAATATCTTTTGTTTTGCTTTTTTGTATTGGTTAGTTTGTTTCGCCTTTGCCTAAATATTGCACCACGTTTGATCTCTTTTTCTTTCCAATGTCTGTATTTCTTCTTTGTATCTCTGCTGATCCACTTATTTCTCTTTAATTTGAGGACTCATGCTGTGACATTACTTGTGTTGGATTTTCTGCACTAAATCCTTCACTTTGCATGTAATGCTTAACTTCAATTTCTATTTGTTTAACTTCTACCTTACTAATCCACTGTTCTGCATTCCCCTTTGTTTTCTCATTTTTTGTATTGTGTAATTTTCCATATCTGGATGTCTTTGCCTGTATTTCTAATTTCTTTGGAGATGCTTTTTTGTATTAATTAGTTTGTCTGGTGGTGCTGCGGTAGCGTTGTTGCCTCACAGTTAGACGTTGCCCGTTCAATTCTCAGTTAGAGCGTCTTCTGTGTAGCGACATGCGTGAATGGAGGTTCCTTCGTTGAAGGTTGTGCGTTAGGCCCGGCAAGCCAGTACGTAAAAACCTAATGCCAATCATTAGCGGACTGGAGTTCCGCTGTGGCGACCCCTAACTGGGAAAAGCCGAAAGACACAAACAAACAGTTTGTCTTTCTCCTTTGCATAAATATGGCACCATGTCTGTTTTATTTTTTTGTTCATATCCATGTTTCTTTTTTATAACTTTCAAAAATCTCTGAGTTTTGTTCTGCATATTTTACACTTCATGTCACTTCTTTTTCCATATGGCCCAAAATTTCTTCATCTATGTAATGCTTTTCATGGATCTGTCATACTAACGAATGCAAATTTGCATCTGAAGCTTTTGACAGTTTTTGTTGTGCAAGTATTTTTTGTTTCTCTGAATTCTCTCTTAATCTTTGTGAATATCTTCTGTCTGGAATGTTTGGGGTTTTTGCATAACAGTAAGAGTACATAATTTCTTTCTTTTACTTAATAGTCCACTATGTCATCTTTATGACTTTTTTGTCCTGTCAGTTTTTGTGATTTTTGTAGACTACTGCTTCCTTTTACGTTGGGGGGGGGGGGGTGAGAGCATCCTCCCTCTGACCCTTGCCTAACCCCATTGTAGCAATGTTTCTGTGTAGAGGATTCTACACTGCCATTTTTCCAGTCCTGGCACCAGTGTGGACACCAGGATTGGGCAATTTTTTATCCTGGGACTTGTATACCCAACTGTCTTTTTTACTTTTTAACCTACCTCTGTCAAATATATATCCCTTATAAGATACAGTCTATATATCAGTTTCATCTTGGTGAGCTTTTGTGAAAACGGGGTCCACCATCTAAACAAACTGACCAAGACTTGAGGGATGAATTTAGTTCCAGAAATACTACTCTACTTCTCTTGCTGATTTCAGTATAAAGAATGGGATGACTTTGTATGTACATTTTGAAAGAATGTATTATCAGAACCAAACTAATCAAAGACAACAGATGATGTTTTTAACTCATCCTTTCATTTGTACAACTATGCATGGCATTAGTTATATATCTAATGCTGAATGCATTTTTTATAATACACATGAGCACATCCTATTCAATATTTTAAACTCGCAAATGAAACTTATAGAAACAAATAGAAAGCAAAGAAGAAAAAACAGAAGATAGTCCCCAAGATTTACTATTCCTCCATGCAGGACTAGCTTAGTCCTGCATGGAGGCGGCCATTTAGGAGCAGGACAGCAGCGCACCATGCATATTAATGAGGTGCGCTGCCTGAGCTCCTAATCTTACATGGAGCGTGTAAAAGTGCAGAGGGCGTGTCTGCGAGCAGAGTTCTCAAAATATACACGCCCCCACAAAGAAGAACAGCAGAAAGGGCTAAGAAATGAGTGAGACTGCTCATAGGTGCCTGCATAGCCCCACCAGCAGTCCCCCTCATGTACAACAGCAAGTATACAGAAATAAAATGAACAAACCCTTTTTTTTTTTAAATCCAATTAAAGCTAACCGTAGGTGTGCAGGTGTGCCCATTGCTTAGCTATGGTTAATGCAGCTTAAATGACTGAAGAGGATAACAAGGAAGATATATGCAAATGAAGCAGCATAGCAATAGTGTAGTGGGCAGAGCATTCACTTTATGAGCAGGCATTCCCAGTTTGAGTCTCACTGCAGCACATTCCATTTTCCATGGCAAAGCATGTTATGACTAATATTTATATTTCATAACCCACTAAATAACATATAGTAATGAACTGGAGTACTGCAGTAAATGCTCATGTGAGGTGTCAGTATCATAATGAATAAAACACTAGTAAGCAGGTTTAAGCACCAATAAGCAGTAGAAAGCATATTTAAGCACTAGTCAGTGGGTTTAAGCCCATTTTCACAGGGGTAAGCAATGCACACACAGGTTAAGCAATTTTGAAGCTAACTCTCTGTAAGCATATGTAACCGGAGGTTAGCATTGCTTACCCTCGCACAAACATGTGCAAACCTGCTTACAAATGTTCAAAAGTGCCCTAATCACTCTGTATCCAATGGCCTTTGTTCTGCCCATCAACAAAGTAAACAGCCTTAGGTTCATAGGTTCATAGGTTCATACTAGGCTATCTGCCCGAGGGCATTTACAAACCTAGCCCATAGTTTTGTGGCTTGGGAACTATACCCATTATTTTGCTGTGCCTCTGTCGAGCAGTGACACTGAGGTAATCCCTTTTATTCCACAGCATAGGATCTAGATTTTTGAGGTGCAGCATATTCATTAAATCTGGGTTTGACATGGCCTTGTATGTTAGGCAGAGCTGGAGTTCTTTCAGTCGGGCAGCATAGGACAGATGTTTGAGACCTTTGGTGAGGAACTTTTGTGGCCTCTCCAGCTGCTGCAAGTGTCGGGTCAGATACATTCAATGGGGCATTGTACTCAATCATTGGTCTGATGAGTGATGAGTATACCTTGATCTAGATGAGAATCCCTTCATGATAAGGTGGGCAATGTAGAAGGTCTTCCTAACTACTTTAGCTACATGGGTGTCGAATGACAGACTACTATCAACCTGGGTCCCCAGGTCCCTGATAACTTCTTCTGTGCTCAGTGGATTGCCACCTATTTGGTAGCTAGGGGTAACCTTGTTTTTCCCGAAGGGTATGACTATGCATTTTTTGGCATTTAACTTTAGGCCATGGCTCTGGCACCAGTTATCCGTTTCTGTGAGACCCTTCTGAAGGATATCTGTGTCAGATGTGTTTTCTTGCAGGTCTTGAACCCAGTACCCTATATACTATAGTCACAGTAGTTAACCACCAAGCTATCACAGAAGTACAGAAGACTGAGGTATCAGCAAACAAGTCTTCACCATAGTAAAATCAAACTGAACCGGTGAAAGGAATCAGTATTCAGACATATATGCCTCAATCCATTACATAACATAAATATGTGAACTGGAGTACTGCAGTAAGCCCAGAAGTCAGGTGCAATTGTAATAGAGTGTTGAAGTCCCCAATAAAACACAAGGACCCCATACAGTGTACATACACATGAATCATGGATACCAGGCATACATATAAGGTGTAATGAATAATAAATCAATGCCAAAAAGGAAATATAATGCAAAGTCTAATGTAAGCAACACTAAGCATTGCACAGGCCAGCTTAGGAGGTGTAAGCAATGTGTAGGCTAGCTAACACATTGTGCCCAGAGGTATAACCTTTTAAACAATGCCAACCCTAGGTAAGCAGGTTTGCCCATAACTTACCCTTTTCAAAACCAGCCAATCATGGAAAAGTGCAGAAAATCAGCCCTACTTAAACCCAAGAAGCAGAAATATATCTCATAACTGGTTGTAGCTTCCCCTTGCAGGCACCATGTCAGGAAGGGAAGAAGATGTGCTCTTTCGGGTGCAGCGCTGGTGCATCCAGGAGTTCAGAGTCATGGCAGGACTCCTTGTCAAAGATCATGATCAGAGACTGCTACAGGGCCAGTACCAGGGCTCCCAATATAAGGCAGAGGCCTGGGACTATCTCACCTGTGACCTCACCAGTGCCGCTGGCATACCCCGAACTGGTGAGCAGGTCAGGCATCATTATACTGACCTGAAGCGGTGTAAGGGGGACCTTTTGGACCAGTGGATCCAAGAGGCTAGAATGGAAGGCTGCAACCCGAGGCAGGTCAGTAATACTCATGCATTTACTGTCATAGGAAATAAAACTAAAAGTATTAGTAAATTAACTGCCTGTATAAAACCTGTATTGTTCAAGGCAAGCACTGCATACACCGAAGAATATGGCAGGAAGAGTCTCATATAGTTTGTATGTAAATAAAGAGTAATAGTCTGACAATAAAGTTCTAACTGCTGGACTGCATGTGTATACTCTGGTATCATATGGTAATGTAGATTTGCAGTCACATAATAGTACTGTTGTATTAAGCACTGTTACCCACACTGTGCACCACAAATAGAATGTGTAGGAATGCCTGTATATGACTGGTGTAATCCCCAGAGGCCATTTAGTACAACTGAGAGACACATAGACAGAAAACAGGGAAAAAGCAGACAACAAAACTTGAATAGCACATGCAAATGAGATGTGAACTGCTATATTTTTAGCTCACACAGCCGTGGTTCGAATCCTGTCAGTGGGAGTAATATGCATACAGAATCATACCCCACAATTGTACTGATATGTCCAGAATGTCCAGTAAAGTGGCCCATATCTGATGCCTATCAACCTGTCCCCCTGTGAAATCAGTGGGATGATCCCAAATGTATAGGCAGCAAACAAGAAATACAACTGATTGACACACATTTATGAGAACAAAGCAGGCACACTAGCAACTTCCCAAAACCATATGAGGGTAAGAATGCATGTATGTCCCATTTACGCACCCATGTTGTCAAGCTGTGGCCAGTGTGTGTACAGTAACAGAGTGAGATGTATGTGCATATTAGTAATGTGTAATCTAGTACTGTGTGTGGCAACATTCAGGGAGTGCTAACAAGCAGTTCTCCCACAGGTCTGTCAGATACCAATACTGTGCCCAGAAACACAAGAATGATACCCTGTACTGGTACTGTTTACATTGGTATTGTATGGCATTGTGACTGATGCAGCTGCTCTGAATAACAAGGTAGTAGTCATCACTGTTGCCCACACTGTCCTACAAAATATAACTGTCTAGAATATGTGTATAAGAGTGTTGTAATACAAGGTCAGAATGCCAAAGCACAGGAGAATTATAAGACAGAAAGCAGATAGGAGATATACAGCAATATCTATATAGCACACACAACTCTGATGGACAGTTTTTAAGATGTAGCAGACACATCCATGGTTTCAATCCTGGGAGTGGAAGTAGGCTGCATACAGAATCATACCTAACAACTGTACATATAAGACCAGGATATCCAGTATATGGGCCCATATCTGCTGCCTGTCCCCCTGGAAGTCTGTGGGATGATCCCAGATTTGTAGCCAGCCAACAGGGAATACAAGTGATTGTCAAACATCTATGAGAACAAACCTGTCACTGTAGCAACTCTTGAAACTGTAAGGAGAGTAATAAGCCAAGTATGTCCTATCTACACCCCCATGTTGTCAAGCTGTGACCAGAGTGTGTATAGTAAAAGAGTGAGATGTATGTGCATAATACTAATGTCTAATCTGCAACTTTGTGTGGCAACAATCAGGTAGTGCTGACAATCATTGCTCCCACAGGTATGTCAGACACGAACATTGTGCCAAGAAATAAAATCCTTCATACCCTGTACTGGTACTGTTTACTCTGCTATTGTTGGGAATAGTGATTATTTCAGTTTCTCTGAATAGTAAAGTATCACTGATCACCATCACCCACACTGTGCTACATAATATAACTGTGTAGGAAAGCATGTATATGTGTGTGTTAAGTCAATAAAGGTAAAGAGGGCAATAGTCTAAATATGTCCCGGTACACCTGCATGTGGTTAAGACATGGCCAGAGTCTGTGCATACAGAGTTGGATAGCTATGTGCACCACATCAACCTGGAATCTGGGAGTATGTGTTAAACATTTTTTCCACAGATATACCAGGTAAGAGGTGTATACTGCAGGTAAAACCAGTTCATATATAATGATGACAACAGCCATATCACTGTTCAAACTAAGGCTATAGGGTAGTGTAGTAATACTTGTAAGGTACAGATAACAGCACTGACTAGGAAAGTAATGTGGACTACAGGAATATACTAGTTAATTGACAGCTTTCTCTCCCTCTCACCATATCTCCAACAATAAACTACATATCCACCCCAACTGGTATGTAATGTCTCCAATGTTCTGATTATGCCATATTGGTTAATAAATATTTATATTTGTTTCTATGTATGTGCTATATTGAATTATTCCAGCATTGGTGGCATGGTGCCATCAATGTACCTGCATGCTGTTGTTATTAGCACTGTGGTCCCATATATTCATTTGTCCTGTTTGGTATGCAACTGTTACATATCTGGTGTCTGGGTTAATGGGAATATCTTTGCATGCTGTTATACCTAACCCTGGAATTTGTTGACTATTACTAACCCATATATGATGATAAAATCTAAACAATCTAGCACATTTGGGAAGGCCAGTCCCAGCGGACCCACCTGTCCCACCTCAGCTGGCTGTGGCACCGGGCACCAGCATGTTTGGGGCCCAACCCGGGACCTCCTCATCCGTTGGTCCTGCACTACCTTCGGGTGGAACTGCTTCAGGGGATGGGGCTCACCACCCCCCCTGGGAGTGGGTGTGGACAGGTACCTGTCACCCATCCCCAGGAACGGGTTGTGGTGCATAGAGAGCTAAACCAGCAGCTTGGTGATCTTCTACGCAAGCTCGAGGGCCATGTGTCGCAACTAGAGCATCAGTCTGGTTCTGCGACCCAGCACAGCCACTATCGGGACTGTGAAGGTGCAGTGGTGGCTGCCCATGGATGGGGACCTCAGTCACACTGTTTCCACTAGGGGGCTCATGGGCTTCCAATTTCCCAACACCCCTCCCCATCAAGGTGTTTACCCACCACATGTGTCATATACCGCCCCTGTATGCATCTTGTTTGTCTTGTCTGTTAACCTCCCCAACCTATCTCTCCACATATACCTACTACTCCTGCCCAACATTCCACTCTCACCTTAAAAAAATTAAAAGGGGCAATGTGTTCCCCCAAAAAAATCACACCCCATACATAGCTGTCCATTTTGCACATGTGTACACTGGACACATGTAATCAGGTCTAATTGGCATCACAACATATTATTGTTGTCCTTACCCCTCTCTCAGGGGTTTGAGTTTCCAAATCTACCTCCAAATTCAGTGTATATGCACAGCTGTTGAAATGTGCATCTATGGACCTTCCCTACTCCCTTCCTGCACATCCCTAGCTATTTTTCCTACTGTCGTTCCCTCTTTTTGACCCTTTTTCACCACTTTCCTATCAACCCTTTTTTCTTTTCTTTTAAAGAAATTAGCACAGGGCTAAGTGGGAGTAAGCACTTTTAAGTAGTAGTAAGCGAGCTGAAGCCTGTTTGCATGATGGTAAGCAATGCCTATACAGGTTAAGCAATTTAGAAGTTGAGTATAAGAAACTGTAACCAGAAGTTAGCAGTGCTTACCTCCACGCAAACCCACTTAAAAGTGCTCAAAAGTGCCTTAATCAGTCTGTATCCAAAGGCCCTTGTTCTGTCCAGCAACAAAATACATAGCCTCTACAATGCTCAAACCCATGACCCTGCACACCATACCCAAAGTGATTTACCACTAAGCCATGTCAGATATACATAAGCCTGATGTTTTCACAAACATATCATGCAGCCCAGTAATTCAACAGTACAAGGAATGTATTCCAACATGTACGTGTGTGTGTGTGTGTGTGTGTGTGTGTGTGTGTGTGTGTGTGTGTGTGTGTGTGTATAGCTATTATTATCTAAATAGATATAACATATCTATCTATGTAGATATAGATATAATATAGAACTATATATATATATATATATATATATATATATATATATATATATATATATATATATATAATATATATGTATAAATGTAAACATATATACATACAAATGCATACATCTATAGATATATATGTCTACATCTATATGTCTACATATATACAGCAAGTTATATATATGTAAGCAGATATATGTATCTACATAGGTATATACAGACATACATCTGTAGATAACAATGGGAACATAACATAAACATATATGTCCACATGCACCATTACTGGGGTTGAGAGGCCCCAAACAACATACTTCTTGTATGATTAGGTATCCCCTCTCCCCAAAGTCAAACACATCTGCCCTGCAATACACTGCCAACTGTTGCAGCCTCGATACCCAGGACCTGATACGACATGGGCACAAGATGTTAACAGTACTCCATCCCACCTGTATGATGTCAGGCTGGTATCAGTAACATGTCATGCAGTACAGCTGGCTCCATTAGGGAATGTACAATGTGGTAGCAATCAACATCCCTAGGATACATATACACAGACACATATGTGCAAATATATATATATATATATATATATATATATATATATATATATATATATATATATATATATATATATATATATATATATATATATGTGTGTGTAACAACACATACACATGCAGATATATGTATAGTAAGATACATATGTAGAAGGTGCACACAATATGGAACAGCCACTATTCCTACAGTTACCACCTTACCAATTGGAGACTGTATGAGCCACCCATACAAATGATGATCATTGCCTGAAACATACCCACAGAGAGATCAAAGGATGTAACACCACACACAGGTTTGCATAAATGGGAAAGATATATTTGTGTACTGTTATAGTTGTATATGCCATGTCATATAGCTGTTTAGACACGGGCATCCATATAAACTGAGTAATGCAACTGTGAAACAGTTATACTTATACAGTAGTCTGGAAATGTTAACAAATGTTGCTGTCTAGGTCAAGGCCATCAAGTAGTACAATAGTAAAGACAGACTGGGCCAAAGGATACCAAACAATCAACAGTAAGTAATGCAAATGTATAGTTCAGCAGCCTCTAGCTACACTCTGTAGACAATCCCTAAGGGGTAAAGACCTCAGCTGACACAATGGGATGTAACTGTTACATAACAAGGCATAACTGACACCATCACAAGCACACTGACATACAAAACAGTCTGTATGGCAGGTGGCAGTAGGCCTGCATTTACCCAAGGTGGATTGTATGGTAATGTACATCCATATACCTTAAGGCAGCTCACCCCTGATGGTCTTCAGGATTTTGGGCTTTCAGGATTCTGTAGCACTCCCACATACATATATGTATATATAGATATATGCATAAATAGCTATATATGTATGCACATCGCATGTGTACAGATATGCCTAGTTATGTTGGTATATATGTAGATATCAATAACTATATGTGCATACACATCTATTCTGATATACCTACTACTGTCAATATATATGTAGATATCCATACATATATGTGCATATGTATCTCTGTATATGTGTAGAAATATATTGCTCTGCATATGTATATATCTGGGTGTTTATATGTATATCTATGTACATATACATATCCATCTATGTAGAACTTAGCCCATAACTCCGTGTATTTTTGTCTGAAACTGAAGCTGCATGAGTTTGATGTTGTCTACTATGTTTTATCCATGTTTGTCACCCTACTGAAAACTGCATATTATACTTATCTCTAAATGTTTCTATTGTTCCTAATGTATTGTTATGGGACAAGACCAGCTTATTAAAATGTATATTAATTTTAGCTTATTAATGATGCAAGAGGTTCTCCTGTTCGATTCTCAGCTGGAGTGCCTTCTGTGTGGAGTCTGCATGTCCTCCCCATGGTCAAGTGACCTCCGAAAGACATGTGTGAATGGGTGTGCCTTCACTGAAGGTTGGGCGTCGGGCTGGCAACTCGGCACCATTAAAAAAAATTGACTGCCAATCATTAGCGTACTGGCTTTCCGCTGTGGCGACCCCTAACCGGGAAAAGCCGAAAAGAGAAACAATGATGCTATAATATGATTGTTAAGAAGCAAATATAATTTGAATGCAGGACTGGGAAAAATACAGCTTTATAAGTCACAGTATTACTGTTTATTTTAAACTGCATTCTTTTAGTATGTAATAAGAGGGAATAGTACGTGTTGCATGAAGTAAGGCATGTAGCTATACAAAAAGGAATTTTTTAGCCTGACTCCTTCAGACTAAGAGTGCATTGTTGCTAAAGCAGGTTAGAAACATCCAAGGTCAGAAACAAGACCCCTTGAAAGCAATTAAATCATGTATAGGGAAGTGTTTATGTAAAGTCTAAGGTGAAAATCATGAGAGATGAGAACATTTGCAAAGTTTTCCATAGGACAAAGAATTATAACATCATCAAATTGCATGAGCAGTTTGATAAGAAAATGTATAAAATTACAGTTTTTCTATGTAAAGTAAGAATGCTTTATCAAAAATGATGAAGACTAACTCCCAACGCTGTATAAATAAAATTTATGTTTGCACATCCTGAAGTGTTGTTTCTGACTAGAGGCATATAAGGTAAATTCTTAAAGTTATTTATTTATGACTTTAACAATTTGGTGCCGAGACTCGGATCTGAACTTTGGTATTGCTGCAGGGCAGATCTAGAATAGGGCCCATCAGAAATTTTCTGTAAATTCCACACTGCTTTGTATTGAGTAGTCAGAGACTCAAATGTGCAGCTATTCATGATGTGCAAACATACTAGCCTTGGCAGAAAAAATATTTTGTAAGAAAAAAGGGTTGGTTTGTGTTTTTTTTCCTTTCTCTCTTTTAGACAATTTTAGCAAAATGTAAAATAAGTGAATGACTGTGTTTGTAAAATAAATGCATAGCTGTGTTTGTAGTATAAGTGCATGACTGTGTTTTTGTTTGACTGAGTGGTTGTAAGATATACAGGTAATAGTGGGAGGACCCCACAGTAAATGAGTATAGTATGTATGTGCACATACAGTAAAGGACAAATTAACACAAGGAGGCACCTTGTGTTGAGGGCGGTACCCTCAGATTTAAAAGGTAAGAAGTATAAAAAATGTTTTTTTTTATTCTGTCAATGTATAAATGTATGAGAAAAAAAAAGGTTAAAAGCTAAAAATAAAGTTAAAACAAGTTTATGAGCCCACCGCATGATTGGGTTGTAGACTGTAAAGTTAAAACAAGTTCATGATCCCACTGCATGATTGGGACGTAAACTATACAACAAATTCATGAGCCCATAGCATAATTGGGACATAGACTATATACTGTTAAAACAAATTCATGAGCCTACCACATGATAGGACATAAAGGTATGTGTTGTTAAAATAAATTCATAAGCCCAAAAGCATGTTGGGACTTAACAGTGTAATTGTGCAAAACTACCCTCAGAGAGTCCGAAAGAGTGGTCAGTTCTAGACACAGTACCTATCCACCCCGTTATCCCAACCGCAATGCTGGAGCTGTAACTTTTGAGCTCGCACAGGGACGAAAGCAAGGGGATGCTGTGAAAAAAGGCTGATCAAAACCTTTCCTCTGTTGCTGCATGGTGACAGACTTCCTACCCTTCACTCCCTGCATGGTGTGTGGATTACTACAGTTATTTTATATCTTTAAAATTGCCAAAATCCAAAAGTTGTAAGGTAAGCCTAACATTTTTATTATTACTGATTTATAAAATAAAAAAAAATGGGAGCAAAAATAAGCAAACAAGATCAAATCCCTAAAAAGAAAACACCTGCATATTTTATGTATTTTAACTATGGAAAAAAAGTTGTAAATATTTGCATGACTGGTTTCAACTTACTAAGAATTGTGCTGGTGGGATATTTCCATTAAATGAAACTTATAATATGACTAAATTGCTGACATTAAAAGGTATTTTAAAATAAAAGAAAAGCAAAGTAAGTGGGAAACAAATGACAGCATTTTATTCTTTGATACAGTGAAGCACTTAAAAGGGAAAAAGATTCAGCATTAAGAGGGTTGCACGATGTTAATAAAAAATTGTTGTAACAAGTAAAAGAGGTTAAAAAGGCAGTACTGACCAGTAAAGAGGGATCCCTTTATCCTGTCTTAGCAGGTTTGAAACAAACTAAAATGGCCATAAAAAAAGCAAAAATGGCTAAAGAGGATAATAATCCTCCAGTAGCTTCTGTACCCCACCCCCATATGTACCGGTACGG
The DNA here is from genome assembly GCF_019279795.1 of Protopterus annectens. Lineage (NCBI taxonomy): Eukaryota > Metazoa > Chordata > Ceratodontiformes > Protopteridae > Protopterus > Protopterus annectens. The sequence continues at coordinate 725,422,520 of NC_056734.1, read as the reverse complement.
GTGGCTCCTGTACAAAATTCTGCTTTTTCTCAGACCTCTGCATTTTTTTTTTTGAGCACAAGGTCAGCATGGTACTGTTACATCTCAACTTAATTCTGCTGTAAGCTCTCATCTTTAGAACAGCATCTGCAGTTAAAAAGTTTTTTTTTCCTTCCTTCTTCCTATCATTCTCAACAAGCTTCTACCTTTCCAACAGGAGTACTAGTGTTTGACACTCATGTGGCTCATCACAAGCGCTCACATGACCTTTCCAACAGGAGCACTAGTGTTTGACACTCCTGTGGCTCATCACAAGCGCTCACATGATAGGGTAGGACAAGAGGCTATTGCCTCTGCAAAAGATTTTTTTTGGCACCTTTTAAAAAAAAAATTGGGGTGGGCTAATGCTGATTTGTATACTATGTCTAAATGTTTTCTAACTGAAAGAAGAGAAAAAAAAAACATTCATAAAGGTTTAAGAAGGAATAGAGAAAAAAATATTACAACCCTACTTTGACAGATTTAAATCAGATGCTTTGAAAAGTTACACCAATAAAATAAGAACACAGTTACTTGAAAAGGCTAAAATAAATTTTATTCCCACAGGAAATGCACTAATAAATAAAAGGATAGCACTAGTAAATGACAAGTGTATCAGGCATGTAGGTAAAATAAAGAGAAAGCCCCTGCAGATGATTTAAGTCACCTTAAAGCAGTGTTTGCTAAACATTTAAAAATGCCATATCCAAATGAACAAGCTAAACCAGCTATTGCAGCTGCCTTCGTACAGGGTTTGCAAACCCTGTACAAAAATCAAATAAAACAAGTGCTTACAGACTGGCAGGAAAAAGACTTAAAGTCCATACTAAGTGCTGCAAATCACAGTACTGACTATGGCAGGGTAATAAAACAAAAATAAATCTTAATCCCTTTGCTGCCACTGAATCAAAAAGGACCCATGTTAAAGTGGAAATAAATGCAAAGCCAATTCTATTCTTGGTAAAACTGGCAACACTAGGTCTGCATTAAAAGTTACTTCAGACAGTTAAATACCAGTATAAAAACAAAGTAAAGGCAGTTGGTGTAACAAATGCTACGGTTACGTATCCTGTTTCAGAACCCATCCCCATTTCTTTAGGGCCGATTGTAGAAAAGCATTTTTTCCTTTTGAGTACTACTGCACCAGTAAACCTACTAGGAAGAGATTTGTTATGCAAGCTGGGTTGTACTATTTACTGTACCACTGAAGGGGTGTATCTAAATGTTCCAACAGAATCAGAGGGGGAAGTATTGGCAGATTTAGCAGAAGCTGAGGAACAGCCTGCTGGAAGCATATAGGCAGATGAAGTGTTACTACAGTAGCAGGTACCTGGCAACTTGTGGGCTAAGCCTGCAAATGAAGTAGGTGTATTGAAATCAGGAGAACCAGTAAAAATAAAATTAAATCTATCAAAACCTCTCCCCAGAGTTCCACAATATCCACTAAAGCCAGAAGGTGAGCAGGAAATCAAACCTGTAACTCAGTCTCTAATACATCAAGGAATAATAATACTAGTTAAAAAGCCCTTGTAATACTCCTATTTTCCAAGTGAAAAGGCCAGGAAAGGATACTTATAGATTTGTACAAGATTTAAGGGCTGTAAATAATACAGTAGTATTAATTTATTTATTTCCAGTTTGATTACTGGGAAAGTCCACTGGGCCCAGAGAGCCCATTTTCAGTGAAGGCCCAGAAAGAAAAGCTCCATGAAACAGATTACAGTAAAGATAGTAGTCCAATAAAAATAAAAGTAAAAGTACAAGACACCTACAGGAATGCATGGAGCATGCTATCCCAAATAAAACCAATACTCACTCCTCCAAAGGCAGGAGACCTGTCTGGTGGACTCTGGCCATAAATAAGCTATACAACAGAAGGAGAAACTTATTACATAAAAGAGCAAAATCCCCAAAAAAGGGAAGGCGTCTCTGATCAGTACTAGCAAGAAACTACGATCCCTCATAAAATCATCTAAGGCCAGCTTCGAAAGACAAATTGCACGAGACAATAAAGATAATCACAAGGCCTTCTTTAGTTATGTCAGAAACCTGGGGGGGCAACTCCCAGATATGCTCTGAGTTAGTGCAAAATGACAAAAAATACACTGAACCCACAGACATTGCCAACATCCTGGCAGAAAGGTTCAGTGCAAACCCCCCCCCCAAAAAAAAAGAGCAAATGTCTATCCCAACAGAGTGTAGCCTTCCTGAGATCACAGATACACAGGTAAGAGCTGCCCTCTTCAAAGCAAAAAACACTGCATCAATGGGACGAGACGGTGTCCCAGGCTGTGTCTTACACGAGCTCCAAGAAGAACTAAACCCTCATATAAAGTCACTGTTCAATCTCAGCCTTACTACAGGATATGTACCTAAGGAATGGCGTACAACAACAGTGGTCCCACTCCACAAAGGTGGTGCCACAACAGACCCTGAAAACTATCACCCTATAAGCCTGACTAGCCTGGTCTGCAAAGCTATGGAGTGTATCATCATGGAAATCATAAACAAAGACATTGGGGACCTCCAGACACTGGATCCTACCCAGTTCGGCTTTGTTAAGGGCAGATCTTGCCTCTTGAACCTGGTCGACTTCTTTGAAACAGTTACCAAAGCCATAGATGAAGGGAAGGTAGTCCACACAGCCTACCTGGATCTCGCAAAAGCCTTCAGCACAATACCCCATTCAGGCATCATAAATAAGCTCACCAGCTTAAATATCAACCCCTATGTCACAAGATGGGTTGCAAACTGGCTCAGGGATAGAACCCACATGGTCAGAATAGCAGGTGCCATGTCAGACTCTAAACCATTTACAAGTGGCGTCCCACAAGGCTTAGTCCTGGGACCTCTCTTGTTCGGTATATATTTCTCAGAGGTACAGGCTAACACGGGAGGACTATGGCTGACCAGGTTTGCAGATGACTGCAAACTGGGTGCTGTAATCGACTCTCTGGCTGACACAAGCATCCTCCAAAAGGGTCTCACAGAGACGGATAACTGGTGCCAGAGCCATGGCCTAAAGCTAAATGCCAAAAACTGCATAGTCATCCCCTTTGGGAAAAACAAAGTGCCCACAAATTACCACATAGGTGGTGATCCATTAAGTACGAAAGAAGTAATTAGGGACCTGGGGACCCAAGTAGATAGCAATCTCTCCTTTGACAATCACATTGCCAAAGTGGTTAGAAAGACCTTCTATATAGCCCACCTTATCATGAAAGGATTCACATCTAGATCAAGAGAGGTCATTGTGCCCCTCTACTCATCACTTATCAGGCTCATAATTGAATACAATGCCCCATTTGGGATGTACCTTACCCGACACTTGCAGCAACTGGAAAGACCCCAAAAGTACCTCACCAAGAGGATCAAGGGGCTCAAACAGATGCCCTATGCAGCTCGGCTAAAGAAACTCCAGCTCTACTCAGTTGTGTACCGCCTACTCAGAGGCGATCTGTGTCTGATGTATAAAGTCATGTCCAACCCAGAATTAATGGACATGCTTCACCTCAGGAAACCCAAATTCCTTAGAGCTACATGCCCCAGGGACTTGAACCTCAGCACAGAAATAAATAGTACATGCTGGAGGGACAGATTCATATCCCAGAGGCTCCCCTCACTCTGGAACAAAATCCCAATCCATGTTAGGCAGAGCCCCTCACTGACCCTCTTCAAGAGAAATCTTGACGAGTGCATGGGAGATCATAAGTTTACCCCTGGAATCTCTTCTGTGTCCCTGCTTGACAGAGGTACAGTAAACTAACCTTAAAAGGGCTACCTTCTGTGACCTACTATACAGAGGCACAGTCAACTAATCTAAAAGGGTGGCGAAAGCCAAACACACTCTGGCTAGGCTTATAAATGCCCTAGGGCAGATAGCCTAGTATTAACCTATGAACCTAAGTACAAATACATATCAAATAATACAAAGCGTAAACAATATTGCCCATAGTGAAAAAATATCATGCAAATACATTTTAACAAATTCTCACAGTTAAAGTCAAAAGTCAAAAGCTATTTACAATATTTATAGAGTGTAAGAAATTGTATGGGAATTAGCTATAGAATGCTTCTTCTTCTTCTTTCAGCTGCTCCAGTTAGGGGTCACCACAGCGGATCAACTGTTTCCATTTCTTCCTGTCCTCTGCATCTTGCTCTGTCACACCAACCACCTGCATGTCCTCAATCACCACATCCATAAACCTTATCTTAAGCCTTCCTCTTTTTCTGTTACCTGGCACCTTCATCCTTAGCATCTTTTTCCCAATATACTCTGCATCCCTCCTCAGCACATGTCCAAACCAACGTAATCTTGCCTCTCTGGCTTTGTCTCCAAACCTTCCAACCTGGGCTGACCCTCTAATATACTTATTCCTAATCCTGTCCACCCTCGTCACACCCAGTGCAAATCTTAACATCTTCAACTTTGCTACGTCAAGTTCTGACTCCTGCATTTTTGTCAATGCCACTGTCTCCAACCCATATAACATAGCTGGTCTCACAACCCTCTTGTAGACCTTCCCTTTCACTCTTACTGGTACTCGTCTGTCACAAATCACTCCTGCCACTCTTCTCCAACCACTCCATCCTGCCTGTACTCTCTTCTTCACCTCTCTTCCACACTCACCATTACTCTGAACTGTTGATCCCAAGTATTTAAACTCATCGACCTTTACCACCTCTAGTCCTTGCATCCTCACCATTCCTCTATCCTCCCTCTCATTCACACACATATATTCTGTCTTAGTCCTGCTGTCCTTCATTTCTCTTCTCTCTAGAGCATATCTCCACCTCTCCAGCATCTCCTCCAGCTGTTCCCTACTCTCACTACAGATCACAATGTCATCTGCAAACATCAAAGTCCACGGGGACTCCTGTCTGATCTCGTCTGTCAACCTGTCCATCACCATTGCAAATAAGAAAGAGCTCAGAGCTGATCCTTGATGTAATCCCACCTCCACCTTAAATGCATCCATCACTCCCACTGCAGACCTCACCACTGTCACACTACCCTCATACATATCCTGTACCACTCTTACTCTTACTCTTAGCTATAGAATGCTATAGCTAGCTATAAGGTGCTTAGGAACTCAGGAGATACCCTCCCAGGGGCTTTTGTTAAAGAGTTCTAGGTAGGAAAAATGCAGTTACATCTCAGTTTGGAGGAGATATAGGTGTAAAGCTGAGTTTTGAAGTTGTTTTTGTTTGACATTGTCCTTAGTGTGCAAGGGAGAGAGTTCCATTTCTTACCTAAGGAGAAGGAGACGAGAAGTTGCCCAGCAGGACGTTTAGATTTATGGACACTAATTAAGTTTTGTACTACAACTTTCCCTGTTGTTCCAAATCTAGCAACAATATTGAGCTGCATACCACCTACAGCTAGTTACTTTTCTGTGATAGATTTATGTTCCACATTCTTTTCTATACCTATTCACCCTGACAGTCAGTTTCTGTTTGCTTTAATTATCAGGGAAAGCAATATACCTGGACACTGTTGCCACAAGGATATACTAAATCTTCTTCATTATTTTCTCAAATTCTAAAAAAAAAGATTAAAAAAATGTGACATTTCTGGGTGGGTCTGTGTTAGTGCAATATGTAAATGATTTACTAATAGCATCAAACTCATTTCAGCAATGTTAACAGGATACCTTGCATCTTCTGACTATCCTTGCAGGAAAAGGACACAAAGTGTCAACAAAAAAAAAAATTATTACAGCTGTAGTTATCCCTCAGGTATGTTATCTTGGTCATTTAATATCTCAGAGCAGGATCTTACAGTAGCTATCCCTCACTCTGAATCATCTCTATTACTTTAAATGAAACTCATCCCTTCTTGACTGCACATCTAACTAGATATGAACTTACACTTCTTTCTGATCCATCTGTTTCTCTGATCCACCGTCCTGTTCTAAATCCTGCATCTCTGTTGCCTACTGCTGAGGATGGTAAAGAGCATAATTGTGTGTATGTAACTAACTATTTGCTTTCTCCTAGGAGGGACTTAAAGGACACTCCTATACCCAGTGCGGACATGTATCTGTTTGTTGATGGTTCCTGTGAAAGAGATAAAACAAAAAAGTTGATCTCGGGAATTGCAGCCTGCACTAAATAAACAATATTGTTGCAACAAAGATTAGAGGAAGTTCACTCTGCTAGTGGTTTTACAAAAAGCCTGTGAGTTAGCCAAAGACAAGGTGGCCAATATTTTTACAGACAGCCATTATGCTTTCAGGGTGGTACATGACTTTGGGCAACTTTGGAGAGAGAGAGAGATGGAATCTAACCTCTTCAGAAAATCAAATTAAAAATTCAGGATACACAAAATCATTGTTAGATGCACTTTTGTTACCTAAAAAGCTGTCTGTAATTAAATGTTGTGCACATCAAAAAGCAAAAAATGCTGTTACAGAAGGTAACAACTTAGCAGACTAAGCTGCTAAACAAGCAGTAGTGAATTGAAACATGCCAACAGCAAATCTGCATGTTTACCTCCACCCTGAAGACCTTTTGTTAATATACAGCTGGATTTCATCCAGATGCCTAAGACTAATAATTTACAATTTATTTTGGTGATAGTGTGTATGTTCTCAGCATGGGTGAAAGATTACCCATGTCACAGTTATTAAAAAATTGTTATCTGATTATATACCGAGACTTGGTATACCCAATATTGTTAACAGTGACCAGGGAACTAATTTTAATAATAATCTGTTTAAAGAGTTATGTAAGGCTTTTAATACTAAGCTGAGTCTTCACTGTCCCAACCATCCCCAGTCATCTGGATTAGTGGAAAGGGTAAACAGGACCCTTAAAAATAAAATGTCAAAGATTTGTGCTAAAACCCACTTAAAGTGGCCCAAAGCCCTTCCCTTAGCATTGATGAGTATGAGGGCCTTACTGAATGCCACCAAAAAATTGAGTCCATATGAGATATTAATAGGGAGACCCGTGACCCTTCCAGCTACCCCTCTAGTAGGAAATGCCGATTTAACTTTGTCAGATGATGCTATGATTTCTTATTGTAGGAGACTCCTCAAAATTTTGCAGCAATATCATCAAACAGTAAAAGCAGCATTACCAAAGCCTCTTGGCCAACCCTGCCACCAACTACAACCTGGTGATTCAGTGTACGTTAAAACTTTTCAGAGAAGAAACTGCTTGGGCCCGAGGTAGAAGGGGCCTTTCCAGGTCCTACTCACCACTGTAACCACAGTTCGCTGTGCAGAACTACCAAAGTGAATCCATTCATCTCATTGCAAGAAGACCTGTCATGTAGGGACCACAGATGAATCATCACAGCCAACAGAGGGAGATTGAGGTGTGACAGATAAATCATCTGCCCAGTGAGAAGGTCAACTTCAGTAGCAGTCCATAATAAATCCAGTGACAACAGGTGCTTTTGCTTTGTTTCTGCTGCTGTTCCCTTCTATAAACTGGTTGAAAAAAAAAGCAGTTTTTTGCTGGTCCTTCGACAATATGCCAAAAATTTAAGCAAAACAAACTGCTGGATATGTTCACATATACCTCATCACTCCAAGGCAGGGATTCCCATAATTCCCATCCCTGCATCACAGGTGTCATTTAAAAAAGACTTTAATGACATCAGCTTAACCTGGCATAATGTAACTAATTTTTCAAAGGTTGTGTCTCTTCAACTTGCACCCACACAATATGGAGACACATGTTATGCCAAAAATGGGACTGTGCCAGTAGGGAATAACAAATGTAATTACACTAGGCATGAAAATTTGTTAAACTCTATGCACTTAAAAAGCTATGACTGGGGGCATGGCATGGGCATAATAACTGACCATTACTACATCTGTGGTGACCGTGCCTACCCCTGGTTACCTACAGACTGGTCTGAATGTTGCTTTATAGGCTATATTACTCCTGCTATTCAACATTTCGAACACCCACCAGCAGGTAGACTGAAAAATAAGCGAGCAATCCACTGGACTGAGCAAGTATTTTCAATTTTTAATCCTAGGCATGGAGTACAAAGGACAATGCTTAAAATCACCATACTTTCCCAAATTCTATAGGAGGTGGCCAATGAAACTTAACATCACATCAGAATGGCAAATCAAAAAATGACTAAAATGCGAACTGAAGTGTTACAAAATCAAATGGCGCTTAATATAATGCTTGCTGCAAAAGGGGGGCCATGTGCCCTCATAAGGAGTCGTTGCTGTTCATATATTAGTGACTATCATAATAAACAAAAAAAAAGTCAAACTTCATGAAACAAAGGGCAGTATTTTTGGTAACCTGAGAACTAGCATAATCCAGGGTATTGTGATTGTACTTTTTGTTATATTTGTGATCATTTTGGTATTTTCTATTCTAAAGGCTGTGATTACAAGATGTTTAACCTCACCTGCACATGAAATGCCACTGCATGCAGAAATCAACGACAGTTCTATTTTGACAAAAAATGATGACTACTATGACACTAAGGTGTATTTTATCAAGTTTAAAAAAATAAAAATATAATTATATGTATGGTATGACACTAATAGTGTCAGAGGGAGAAAACTGTTATGGGACAAGACCAGCTTATTAAAATGTATATTAATTTCAGCTTATTAATAATGTTATCATATGATTGTTAAAAAGCAAATATAATTTGTACGCAGGGCTGGGAAAAATGCAGCTTCATAAGTCACAGTATTAATGTTCATTTTAAATTGCATTCTTTTAGTATGTAATAAGAGAGAATAGTACGTGTTACATAAATTAAGGCATGTAGCTATACAAAAAGGAATTTGTTAGCCTGACTCCTCCAGACTAAGAGTGTGTTGTTGCTAAAGCAGGTTTGAAACATCCAAGGTCAGAAACAAGATCCCTTGAAAGCAGATAAATCATGTATAGGGAAGTGCTCAAGTAAAGTATGAGGCGAAAATCACGAGGGATGAGAACATTTGCAAAGTTTTCTATAGGACAAAGTCATTATAACATCATCAAATTGCATGAGCAGTTTGATAAGAAAATGTATAAAATTAGAGTTTTTGTATGTAAAGTAAGACTGCTTCATCAAAAATTATGAAGGCCAACTCCCAGCGCTGTATATGTTTGCACATCCTAAAGTGTTGTTCCTGACTAGAGGCATATAAGGTAAATTCTTAATGTTATTTATTTATGACTTTAACAGTATTTATACTCTGCTTTCTGGAGATTTTCTCCCTGGGCCTCAGCCGAAAATGGGCATATATCCAGTCGGACTTTCCAGTAAACTAATGTAAACTAAATAAATAAATAAATAAAATAAATAAATGTATGTCGATATGTATATGTGTATGTCTATATAGATATCTGGATAATTATATGTACATATATCATCACCATATGTCCTGAACATGGAGTGTAACCCTACCCCAGCCCCTATAGTCCCAACTTTGTAGTGCAAGGGGATGTCAGGTACACTAGGTATATTTGTAGACTATTGCTACTGTAATAGGGAGTGTCTTCACAGACATGGTGTGTGTAGGAGGTCACATCTGCATTTAAAATGTGCTCCATTGGCTACTGACAGACATCCTAAGGACATCATAGTACAGTACCACTGCTAGCACATAATGCTCCTGTGGACTACAGCAGAGATAATGGCCAATATATGTGGACAGTCTGACACACTCTGGACAGTCCAGAGGTATACACATAACCCCTTAGTGCAAGACATGTGGACCAGTCCTGACAATGTGGATGTTAACAGCTATGTAGAGGGGTATAACACGTAACTACTGGTATACATGTGCCCCTATAGGTTATGCATTCACACATCCCTGTCTGTCCTGCCACATAATAACCGCTGGTACAGAGGTGCCATGGCCACATACTACCCACTAAATATTGACATACATCTGTACAGCATCTCACATACATGACTGTTATGGTGGCTCAGCAGCAGTACATCTGGCAAGTATCTAGGCATTACATCTAACTGGGTAAGTACACTAAGCTGCTAGGCATGTAACAATGCACTGTGCAGGCTACAGGCAGACCGGCTCAACACTGGCCTACATTTCCTATGGGGGAATGCACATGTACCTGCATATATAGAAGGTTCTGCAGGCATACCACAGCACAGAGTAACATACACCTGTGTGAAAGTGCATAACCACAACCAATGTGAACACAGTCACAGTCACATATGGTATGCTAACATAGTATTACAGTATATGGACTATCTGTTCAACACCAACCTCATATGTGCCACTCACACACTAACCCTACATATACTGAGCCACTACACAGTGTGGCCCAATGCCTGTCTTGTGGTATGGGACATGTGTGTGTGTATGGCCCTACAAACATGTAAGCCTATAGGGTAACATAGAGTGGAGCAGCATGTAACATCAGATAGAACAGGACCAAGAACAATGACATCTACCACAGTCTGTACACAGGCCAAGGTACATATTAACAATACACACACTGCTGACAATCACCATAAGTACACAGACCTCAGTACTGTACACACAATCACAGAATGTCCAGGTTATGTCATCAAATATAACCCCTACTATACATAGCATGTGTAGCAGTCTGAAATCTCACTGGCTTGTTATCAGATATAATGTCACTAATTATGGTGTACAGCACATATGCACCCCTTACTGCATGACATATGTACAAAGGTTGACAGGGTTGTGGCTGGAGGCACATACACAGGGCAAATATTGACATGTTGCTGTGATAACCTCATACATTTACTGTTGTAACAGGGTTTGTTACAACATATGTCCTATGAGGGATATGACGTCAGTAACTCTCACGGCTGTCACCATCTACAGACTGCAGTCCTCACACTACCTTCTGCAGTTCACAGATAGGTGCTCTGTGGGTAACACCTGAAACAAAAGGCACCACATACACTGGCCAGTCTGCAGATGACCCTACAGATGGGTGTTTCCTCATAAACATAGCACTGACATGGCAGGTATTAAAACATGTAGGACAGCCATATCCACACACACCCTATTAAACCAACATTACTCCAAATGCAGTATAACAGCACTTACGGTCTGTAGTCAGGTCAGACACACCCCCCTCCTGTGTGTTGGCCTGTTTCCACAGTGTATGTTGTTAGAGGTAAAACCCCAATCCATCTGAGATGCTGTTTGCCAAACAACAGATCGAGCTCCTGCTCACAGTGAATGAAAGACCCAACTCCAACATGATGTTCCTAGATATTGGAGTGTGTAAAACTTAAGCATGTTTGTGTCACACACCTACCACTACAGGGTATCAAACCCCTGATGACTATGTAGTGCTATCACATGTCCAGGCAGTTATTGGATGTGCCACATAGGTTACATGTTGAGGAGTCCTCAGAAAGTATATGTGATGGTGAGTGACATCTGCAACAGGGATATGGTAGCTATGCGGTAGGTGTAGTACATGTGCCTGTCCCCATGAACAGGTGTCAGCGTCAACACAGCCACACTCTCACAGGGATACACACACATTGACACACTTGGCAGGACCAGGAATACAACTCATCACTAGTGGGATTGCCACAACACAGTACTGTGCAGGTATCACATGCACCACATGGGTCATACGGTGGTTATATGGGCAAAGGATATGTGGAGGACAGCATGCTTCAGTATGCCAGTGGGGGTTGTACTGAGTGTGAATGTGGTCATACACATCATACAACACACACACACACACACACACACACACACACACACACACACACACACACACACACACACACACACACACACACACACACACACACACACACACACACACACACAGTTGCCAGTACTGACATGCATGGGTGCACTGCTTCACAGGTGTGTTGTGGTTGACAGTGCCAGATGGCTATACAAGGCTAGGTGATGGGTATACCTTGGCATCAGGCCACATGACAATGGTCTGCCTTGTGGCTCAGGGGTGCAGTGTCTGGAGTTGCCCACACAGGTGGGTATTGTATTCACCATCCAGTCACCTGGGTTACTATTGCATGTGGCCAATGCTGTGCATTGCTTGCCATGTATGCATTCCTTAGTCCATGATATGGACAGTGTCTGGGATGTGCACGCCTCCCACATGCATGTACAGTGACATGTGGAGCTCTACCTGGGGTGTCTGGCCCATGTTGTGTACAGAGATTGTTATCATCAGATGTGCCAGTTCTGGCCTCATGTGGCGGGAACTGTTAATGGACAGCAGGTTGACCCTGCACCTACACTGATAGCATGATACTGGTATTCCCTGGTGTCAGTGACATCTGTCCATACAGGGCTTCTGTTTCAGGCATGGTATGTCCTTTGTAGGTCACATTTGATGGCACCACAGGTGTTGCAGGTGTCCAGTGGGGAACATGGGGGAGGTGCACTGTTGCATGTACATGCCTATTGGACTGATGGACAGGGTGCCATGCCCTCTGTAGCCCACTGCAGTCACACATCTTCTGCCTGCCATTGACTTTAATGGCAGAATAGTGATTTTAGTTAGAATGCTTATTTTGGGTTTATTTTCTTATTTTCCTCCCGATCCTGTTTTGCGTGCTACTGCCCTAAGCTTAAACAGCCGAGATCGGCTAAAAAAATAAAAGTTGATTTTTTTTCATTTTTAAGCTGTTTTCAATGCCAGTGGCCTTATATTGGGTCATTGACATGCTTCCTGACTGATATGCGCCCTTTATTTGGAGCTGTCATGGCTCTGTTTTGGAATCTGCAGAAATGTACTCGGTTAGTAACATGTAACTATGCATTAGCAGGCAATCCTATGCAAATGAGGGGAATGATAGTGAATCCCATTTTACCCCAGCATGCTAGCCAGGTCCCAACAGTGTAAGAGCAGGAATAGCTTGGTGCAAACCTAGGAGTTAGCTGACATCATAGGGGGTGTGTCAGGCATACTGTAAGTGGATTGGAGCCCTGTGGCTCAGGTTTGCTCCTAGCTAAGCAAAGCTAAGCAAGGGTGTGTGTCTGAGTCTGCCTAACACTCTTAACATTGCCTAAGAGGGTGTGCATACCACGCACTGGGTTTTAAAGGAAAAAAAAAGTTAAACCAGGAAATACCATCTCTGTGCACATTTGAGCACTGTGTTTGCGTGGCGCCCCCTGGGCTTAAACAGGAACGCAACGGGAAGGAAAAACAGCAGTAGGAAGGTAGTCTAGGAGAACTAGCATATCTGGCAGATTCACCTCATTTGCATGGATTTCTCCTGCAAATGGGGTAATTTGCATACAGGGGCTTAGTCAGTGCAGAACTAGTGCAGGAGCGCTCATGCATGCCCCTGCAGGCTATTCCTGGATCGCATGGCAGACATATTGCCTGCTGGAGCTCCTGTACTAATCCTGCACAACGTGAAAGGCTTGCAGAATCTGAGGGAGTGTTTGTGATTTAATTAATTGCAGAAATAAGCACTTAAATTCCTAGATTGCTTATCTGATGTTAAGCTGCTCCTTTGTAAACATTGGGCCACATTATGAAATAGAACACGCATTTACTATTGTGGATATGACAATCTGTTTGACAGACTAGAAAGTAACTCATCTGAATTATGACCTGTATTCAGTGAACAGTTTAGAACATTACAAGGAGTATTCACCTGGTACAGGACATGGGTATAATGGAACTTTTGGAGGCAATTTAAACCTTATTAGCAGATTCCACAGACAAACAGGGGAAGACAACTGTTCTTGCACTTACCAAGGTCATGTGGTTAGATATTTTCAATGAAACACATTCAGACATAATGTACAAATGTCTGCAGAGACAAGGTGGGGGAGCAAAAGCTGCATAAGGGATTTAATAATGATACACCATAGTAGTATTGGGATATCTGGAACTGGCATTTGCTCCTAATTGTCACAAAGACCTTGCCTTATCTTGGTAGATGGTAAAGAAATTATTGATGAGAGGAATAGTGCATCAGACTTAACTATTGTTAATCCTGCAGTTGTTAGAGATGAACATTACTTGCTTGGGCAGCCCACTCACATTAAGGACATGGGAGAGATACCTTTTCATTTGCCATTGGCCAAGGTCTACTTGGACTGGGATGGGGCAAGACACAAGGAGGCGAACATTTTTGATGATATCCTTGCAGATGTCTTGATAAGAAGTGACTCTGATGATACAGTCACATGTGGACATGCAGTCGCCTAGCCAAGTATTCAGAGGAGCACTTGGAGAATACATTGGGTGGGATGGCTTTACAGCCATTGCCTATACATCCAGCTAGTGATCTTGTTACTTAAGGAACTGTGATGGGTGATAACAGCAAATGTGATTGGGAGTTACAAGTGTGGATGTATTCTGAATAGATCTACTTCAAAGAAGAGGAGAGTTGGTCGAACTTAGCCACACCTGAACTTCAGTTTTTGGAAGATTCAGTTGTCAAAAGATAACAGACTTCCTCTGGAAGGGGAATTGTGAATAGGCATTAAGTCAGCATTGCAACAGGTGCATTTCAAACCTTGAGGGAAGCAGCCAATGAGCTTCTGATTCTGAAAGAGCAGGAGGAGTTGAATCAAATGGTTATTCTACAAATAATGGATTCCTGAAAGGGTGGGGGACAAGAAGAAGTGATGGAGAAGCAGATAGCCCCAAGGGCTGCTATCAGGTGTTGATGACCACAGCCCATTATTTAGGTATAATGGATGCAAAAAAGAGGCTGCAAAGATGTGAAAGGGTACTACAACAGAGTAGTGCCAAAAGGTTGTTAAGACAGGAGACAAACCTAAGTCTGCTTTGGTGCCTTTGGTTGTTACTGAAGAAATGCTGGAGAGTGTAGCCATAGACACTGTTTCTATAAGTTTCATTTGTGAATTTAAAATATTGTAGCAGTCAAAGCACCACATGGAATAAATGCATCATGTTTATGATGGCTTATGCTACCAGGTACCCTAAGGTGGAAACTTTGTGCTCCGATTGGGCAGAAAAGGTGGCAAATGCTCTCTTAGAAATTTTCAGGAGGGTAGGCTTTCTTTGTTAAAACTGTTGAACAAAAGGGCTAACTTTTCACCAGACCTTCTGATCTACATATGTGAGTGCTGTAGGGTGAAGCAGTTAAAAACTATCTCCCTACCTTCTGCAGACAAATGATTAAGTGTAAAGGCTTGATCTTTTCTTAAGTCATGTTGGGACCACAGACTACTTTAAGTAGGTTTGGGACAGACAAGTGCCTGTAACTTATGATCTTTTCATGCAGAAAGATTCCACAGGAATCCATTTTTTTTTTTTGCCATTTGAACATCCTTATAGTCATAGAATGAAGGAGGTATTAGACTTAGTACTTCAGTGGGAGCTGAACATGATTCCCACAAAAGAGACTGTTGAAAAGTATGTACCAAATGATTTCAGGCAGTTCATCAGTCTGGCACAGGAACACCTAGCTCAAGCTCAACAGCAACAGGTTTGGTATGACTCAGCAGTGAGAGTCTGAGGATTCATGTTGAGTAGGTGAATGTAAATACATCAAGCAAAGTTTGCCGAAAGTATTTTTGCAGGATACCTCCACACCTCCCAAACTTTAACATACCAACTCTGGGGGTCACACAACAGTGGAGAAAAAGGCAAACTACACTGCTGCTGAATGTAGTTTTGGTGAACTTACTTTGGTGTATTTATGTTCTGTGAAGTACCTTTGGTGACCTGATGTGCTCCCAAGCCTGGAAATATACTGTTGGACAAAAGGTAATGGTGCTTATTCTTGTTTGGCAAGATAAGCTACAAGCAGCATGAGATGGATCTTTCAAGGGTGATTTGAAAGTAAGAGATTTTAATTATGCAATGGAGTTGTCAAGAGGCAAAACATAAACTTTACCATGCTAACATGAGGAAGCTCTACCTCACTTATCATTGCTACTCAGTATTTACCATGAGTTATGGTGGAAATCAGAGAAGAATCTTCTGGTAAACCTTCTTAGTGAGGTCTGGTCTGACACAACAGTGAATGAGGCAGTACTGTCATAGCAGCTATCACCTACCTGGGCTTTGGAAAACCGAGCAGTACAGCAAGAGTTTGGTGACATTCTGACTGTAAGAAAGGGAGTACCTAACCAAGAGTGCATCATATGGATAAAGGAAAGCAACAGCCAGCCAAACAGGCTTCTTTACAAAGTGCCAGAACAAGGTGAATCAAACCAGGTTGATGGAACTGCAATAGATGTTCAATCTTGAGTGTACTCCAGGAATCTAATAATTTCTGGTTGCCTCCAGTAGTACTGGTACCAAACAATACTGGCATTTCCAGAATTTATGTAGACTACAGGAAATTAAATAATCACACAGAATCAGATGATTACATCATGTGCAGAACATGTGTGGTTTTGGAGGAGGTAGGTGGGGGGTTAAGTATCTGACTATCATTGACCTGACCAATGACTACTCTCAGGTACCTTTAACCTAAGAAAACAAATAAACAATCAGCTTTTGTCATCCTATTTGGGTTGTAGGTACTCAACAAGATTTATATTTTGTTGAAAAATATCTCTGAACTTTTCAGAGACTGGTGAATTGCTTTCTGGCAGGTGATGAAGACTATAGTGCTCCTTAAAATGATGTAATCTACAGCCAGTTTTGGCAGGAATATAATGAACATGTGAGGGAGGTGCTGAACATACTTAAAAGGGCAGTGTTAGCTATTAGGTCAAACAGAGGTCATGTAGAAATGGAAGTCTCATCTTACCTTGACCATCAGATAGGAGGTGGTAAGATATAGACTGAGCTTGCCAGGGTACAAGCTATACTCTCATGGTGTACTCCTGTTACTAAAAAAGCAGGTAAGGGAGCTTCTGGAGAACATTTGTCCCTCACTACAGCACCATTATCCCTCCAGTTACAGATATTAACCAAATGAGCAGAGCAGATAACATTACATGGCCACCAAAATGTAAACAATCATTTCAGAAGCTTAAGGGTGCCTTGAGTAGAACCCGCAATACTAGTCATCCCTGGCTATAACCAGAAATTTATTGTGCATGTAGATGTTTTAAATTGAGGACTGGAGTTGTACTTAGTCAAATTACTTTGAAAGGAGAACAGCACAAAGTAGTATATCTAGTCATGCATTTCAGCCAATGGAAGCATCATATGGCTTGTGGAGAAGCGATGGCTGGGAATGGTGTTTGTTCTCCAAAAGCTTCAACTTCAGCTAAAAGGAAGACATTTCATAGTAGTTACAGATCATAATACCTTGAAATGATTACACTAAGCAAGTGTGATAAAGAGTTAACTTAGAAGGATTTGGGAATTACAGTTCTACAATATTCAGGATTCTGTTGTAGCACATCTCCTGTCAGGGGGTCTAATACAACACCAGCAAAAACCAAACTAGTAAATACATGTAAGAAAACTACACACTGCAAAGGCTCCACAAAACTTTAATGATAAGCACTTTCATCTTAACAAAACTTCATCAAATAATGAATACAAGAATAGAATCACTTAAATAAGCATACCTAATTACATGACTCATATAATTAAATTAAATACAAACATTTTAAAGTGACTATGCCCCTGGAAAAACACTCACTCAATACTACTATTTATTAAAAATCCACAAAAAATAGAATAAATATTTACTCACACCCATTTAAAAAGTTGCATATACCCATATTTACAAAACATAGTATATATATATATATATATATATATATATATATATATATATATATATATATATATATATATATATAAGAATAAATAAATTTAAATGAATACATTTATAAATGTATTTATAAATTCCAAAAATAAGACCCAGCCAATGATAAAACCTATCAGTCTGAAAAAAATGTAAATACATCATATACTATCAGATTTAAACAAATATAAATAAAAGTATAAAACCACACTGACAAATAAATAAATATTTATCTATGTAAACCTTTCAATTTTAAAACGGGAATAATTCAAATATGTTAATTTTATCCTGGCCACACATAAGAGTACCAATATATCTGCCACTATAACTCCCTTATTTCCAAGATTAACAACCACAGTCTCCACCCCCCCCCCCCGTTCTGGTACATGTGTTTTATCAAGAGTCATAAATTTAAGGGTATGCCCAATAGTTTCCTTAACATGCTTAAATAGGGCATTCACAATCTTCTACTTTTTTATGTAATACAGGTGTTCGTGTATCCGTTAGCATATTTGTTTCACCATCTTCTATATAAAAACATGGGCATACTTGACAAAGAGATATATAAATTAAACCTTTACTTTCACAACTATATTTACCTTTTACAAAAAAGATATGTCCTTTTATTTTACAAGTTGTATCCACCTGTATATATTTGCAGTAACTATATCTATCACTTTTATTCACAATAGGAAACAGGGGATCAAGTTTAATTTGAGATTCAAATAAGTCCTTTGAATTCTTATCTCAGCGATACACAATAGATGATTTGTCTCCTATTTTTGTCCCTATATAATTGCCTTCACTCACAAGTTTCCAGTTTTTATATAAAATCCATTTCAGGCACTTATTCTCCACATTAAAAGTGGTAATAAGAGCATGTCCATAAGATGATATATTTGCTTTTTCAAAATTATTGGCACTAGGGTCTATAACAGTTATACTTATATTGTTATTGTGTTGACTCAATACTGGTTTAAAATAACCCAAATTATGCTTATTTGTAACTTCAAATACAACCTCATCAATAAGTTCTGTAGGATAACCTGTCAAAACAAACATAACCCTTAATATAGTACATTCCTTCTCAAAATGGCAATCTAATGTAGTTATGTGAGCCTCTCTCACAAACTGACCTTTTATAACAGCTTTTTTCTGAAAAAATGGAGTAGTGAGTTAGAATATGTGGTTTTATGAAAGATACTAGATGTATACATATTATAAACTCGTTTTTTTTTTTTTTTTTTTTTTTTTTACCAGGTGTGCATCTAAATATGATATACTATCAGAATTCTGATTACTGGTTAATCTTAAAAAATATATTACTGTGCATATAATCTATGAATTCAGCTACCACTGCATAAAATAAAAATGTCATCTAGGTATTGCAGATATAATCTACAAGACTTAATGAATGTACTACTGAATACAAATTAGTGTTCCCACTGTAGCATAACAATAATAGCAAAAAGTCCACCACTGGGGGAGCCCATGGCTACCCCTTCCTTTTGTAAGCGATACTTACCATCGAACCAAATAAAATTGTTCATAAGTACCATTTCCATAAGCTCTTCCATTACATTAATCCTGTCCTGTGTAACGCTATTCTGATACTGATAATCACAAAATTAGTTAATCCCCTCACTATGGTGAATAACTGTATACAAGTATTTAACTTAATATTCAAAGCCTAATACTCCAGTTTATTTTTTTTTCAAGAAATTGCCAGCTCTCCTTACATAAATGTGGTTCTTTTAATAATAAATGTTTAAGTGATTGATCCAAAAAATAAGCACATGAAGCAGTAATTCAACCCCTACCATCCACAATTGGATGGAATGGAGGATTATTGATGCCTTTGTGCAATTTCGGCACCCCAAAGATGGTAGGAAAAACAGGTACAGGCATATTCAAGTAATTATATTCTTCAACAGAAATCCAATCCTCGATAAACATGTCCTTCAACTGAACACCTATATGATAATAAGCTGTATTCATTTCACTTCTATGGACTAGTTGACAAGTACCACTGGTCAGTAATTCATTAATCTTATTATTATATTGATCTTTGTGCATTAAAACCAAGCCACCCCCCTTATCCAGCAACATAAATCTTAAATTATTTAACTTTAGGCATTCAATGTATTTAATGTTATCATGAGAAAAATGTTAGCATCTACATGGCTCACATGTTAACCCAACAAACTTCTGATACCAAGCTTGCAAATCTTTTCAGAAATAGAGTTGGGTGAAGGGGGATTAAAAGTACTGGACAGTTTTAAAGATTTAGCTACCAGTTGAACATCATTAAACAAAAGACTTAAATGTACCTTTCTCAAATATAATTTCAAGTCCAAAATCAGTTCAGGAACATTAGTGCTACTTGTTGGTACAAATGTAGCTCCCTTTGTGAAAATATCTGCACAACTGGCATCCAAAAGTAAACTGGAGTAATTATAAATTTTAAAAACCCCTGTGGAATTCATTAAAATTTTCTTGGAGAAGCATTGCTCACAGGAAGAATCATCATATACATCACCAAGAAGAGTTATCATCTCTGATTGTATTGGTTCCACTGACGAGAATGCATTTGGTTCATCCTCGGAGGTTAGTACTGGTTCTGCACTCAGGATTAATGACTACGGCCCCCCTGTTCTGGCATTTGTAGTTTATCAAGAACCATAAATTTAAGTGTATGCCCAATATTTTTCTTAATATGCTTATACAGGCCATCAGTAATATTTTCCTTTATTATGTCATACAAGTGCTCATATATCCATTGGTATAATTTTCTCTCTGTCTTCTGTATACAAAAACATGGGCAAATGTGACAAAGAGCTATATAAATTAAATTTTTAGTATTACAATTATACTTACATTTTACAAAAAGGGTAAGCCCTATTATTTTGCAAGTTGTACCCATATGTATATATATATATATATATATATATATATATATATATATATATATATATATGCAGTAACTACAACTATCACATTTATTCATAATAGGAAACGGGGGATCAAGTTTAATTTGAGATTCAAATAAGTCCTTTGAATTCTTATTTCAGCAATACACAATAGATGGTTTGTCTCCTATTTTTGTCCTTATCTAATTGCCTTCACTCACAAGTTTCCAGTTTTTATATAAAATCCATTTCAGACACTTATTTTCAACATTAAAAGTGGCAGTAAAACATGTGCATAAGATGATATATTTGCTTTTTCAAAATTATTGGTACTGGGGTCTATAACAGTCATACCTATATTGTTATTGTGTTGACTCAATATTGGTTTAAAAATACCCTAAATTATCCTTATTTGTAATTGCAAATACAACCTCATCAATAAGTTCTGTAGGATAACCTCTCAAAACAAACATACCCCTTAATATAGCACATTCCTTCTCAAAATGGCAATTTAATGTAGTCATGTGAGCCGCTCTCACAAACTGACCTTTTATAACCGCTTTTTTCTGAAAAAATGGAGTAGTGAGTTAGAGTATGTGGGTTTATGAAAGATACTGGATGTATACATTATAAACTTGTTTTTTTACCAGATGTACATCTAAATATGATATACTTTCATAATTCTGATTACAGGTGAATCCTAAAAACCTAGTATTACTTTTCATATAATCCATGAATTCAGCTAAACTTTCAGATTCACCACTCCATAATATAAAAATGTCATCTAGACATTGCCGCTATAACCTAAAAGACTTAAAGAATGTACAAAATTCACAAAAAGTCTACCAGAGCCCATGGCTACCACTTCCATTTGTAAGCAAGATTTACCATCAAACCAAATAAAAATTGTTCTTAAGCACCATTTCCATAAGCTCTTCCATTAAATTAATCCTCTCCTGTGTAATACCATTCTGATGTAGATAATCACAAAACCAGTTAATCCCCTCACTATGGCGGATAACAATATGCAAGTATTTCACTTCATTGTGAGTGAAAGCATTGATATAGGGCCAAAAATAGGAGAGAGACTGTCTATCATGTATTGCAGAAATATGGATTTAAAGGACTTACTTGAATCTCAAATTAAACTTAATCCCCCATTTCCTTTTATGAATAAATGTCATAGATGTAGTTACTGCAAATATATACAGGTGGGTTCAACTTTTGTAAAAGGTAAATATAATTTTGAAACTTACGTTTTTTATATAGGGCGATGGAAAGAAAATTATGCCAATGGATATAAGAACATCTGTATGGCATAAAAAGGAGAAGATTACAAATGCCCTGTTTAGGCATGCTAAGGAAAATATTGGGTATATCTTTAAATTTATGGTTCTTGATAAACCACATATACCATATCTTCGATTCTCTGTTAGAACGTCTTCTGTATGGCGACATGCGTGAATGGGCATTCTTTCGTTGAAGGTTGTGCGTTAGGCCCGGCAAGCCAGCACGTAAAAATCTACTGCCAATCATTAGCGGACCGGAGTTCCACTGTGGCGACCCCTAACTGGGAAAAGCCGAAAGACACAACAACCATATCTGGGGGGACCATGGTCAAAAATCTTTTAAAGACGGGAATTATATTAGCAGATTTATTGGAACTCTAATGTGTGACCGGGATTAAATGAACATATTTCAATTGTACTTGTTTTAAAATTAAAAGCTTTACAAAGATAAATATTTAGTTTCTTATTGGTGTTTTTTTTTTTTTTAACTTTCGTTTATATGTATTTACATCTTTTACTATCTGATAGGTTTTTATGACTGTTTGGGTCTTATATTTGGAATTTATAAATAAATTTGCAATTGAAATGTTGCCATGCAATTGCACGGCTATGAGGTATTTGAACAACAGATGTTCGAATACTTCATATTTCAGCAGTTTACACGAGCGAACGGTATAATTGTGAATGGACCGTGCATTCGCAAATGTAACGTTAGCTCAGGTAAAGGGATTGCGGTACAGTGCATTTAGGGAAATGCATCCCTTTCCTCACTGTAGTGCGATCTCGGAGTTGGAATATTAAGTTGGGGGGTGTGGGGGGCACAGCCCCCCTGCATAAATGGGATGTTAGGTTAGTTAGTTAGGGAGTTACGGGAAGGGTGGGATTGCTGTTAAGTGCTGAAAATGTGATCAACATTTTTGGCATTAACAACTATTTTATGACATTAGGGACGTTCGGTAGTGTATACTTTCGGCGAAACACTTCGCTAAGAAGGACACTTTTTATTTTAAATTTTGAGATTATGATAGTAAACCATAGATATATATATATATATATATATATATATATATATATATATATATATATATATATATATATATATATATATGGGTCTACTTTGTTTCATTGAATCTCATTTCACTGAATTTCATTTCACCCTGACCACATCACTGAAAACTCAAATTACTGAAAACTCATTTCACTGAATCTCATTTCACTGAACTGAACTTGAACTTAGTATATATGGCACTGTGTAGAGTACTATAAGGCAAGTAAAAGTTATATTCCCTTTTCCCCACTGTAGTGCGATCCTGGAGTTTGTATATATATTTGGAGGGTGTGGGGGGCCCAACACTTGTTTGTTTTATATTGTATTTTACCAAAAACTTCAAAACAATACATTTTAAACAATAGGCATGCATAGTTACAACACCAATGACTAATTCTTTCCGGAAGACAATATGTACTCAAAATAAGTGGGGGGGGGGATATGCCCCGCCCACCTGCCCCCAATGTGGGGGGGATGTGGCCCACACATCCCCCCTACTATATATACTAACTCCAGGATCACAATACAGTGGGGTAAAGGGCATATACATTTTACTTGCCTTACGGTACTCTACACAGTGCCATATATACTAATTGCAATTCAGTGAAATGAGATTCAGTGAAATGAGTTTTCAGTTATTTGTGTTTTCAGCGATGTGGTTGGGGTGAAATGAAATTCAGTGAAGTGAGATTCAACGAAACAAAGTAGACCCCACACATATATTTATATATATATATATGTATATATATATATATATATATATATATATATATATATATATATATATATATATATATATATATATATATATATATATATATATATATATATATATATATACATATTATGTTTTGTAAATATGGGTATATGGGTACACACAATTTTTAAATTGGTGTGAATAAATATTTTTGCTCTATTTTTTGTGGATTTCTAATAACTAGTAGTACTGAGTGTTTTACCAGAGGCATAGTCACTTTAAAATTTTTTAGTTCATTTAATTATATAAGTCATGTTATTAGGTATGTTTATTTAAGTGATTCTATTCTTGTAGTCATTATCTGATGATGTTTTATTAAATTTAGATGAAAGCACTTATCATTACAGTTTTGTGGAGCCTTTGCAGGGTGTGGTTTCTTTACATGTATTCACTGTTTGGTATCTACTTTTCTGAAGTAAAAGCCAATACAAAGGACTCTGATTGACTAAGTTTGCAGATGACTGCAAGCTAGGAGCAGTCACTGAATCCCAAAATGACTTGGACATCCTGCAGGAAGGTTTCTCTCTAATAAATAAATGGTGCCAAAATCAAGGAGTGAACCTAAATGACAAAAAATGCATTACTGTATCCTTTAGGAAGTCATCATTTGCCATAAACAAACTATACAACAGAAGGAGGAAACTGATGCAGAATAAGGTGAAGTCATAAGACTGGATAAACTCTCTTATCAGCCTCAACAAAAGGTTGGGATCCCTCATCAAATCCTCTAAAGCTAGCTATGAAAACAGAATTGCAGCAAATAGTAAAGACAACCACAAGGCCTTCTATAGTTATGTAAAGAATCTCCACGGCAATACCCAGATTTGCTCTGAGCTACTGCACAATGGTACCTCCTATACCGAGCCAACAGATATTGCCAATATACTGGCTGACAGATTCAGTGCCAACTTTACCCATTCCCCCTCCAAAGGACCAATCACAATATCAGCAGATTACCAGGCACCCAGTATTACTGCTGCACAGGTTAAAACAGCACTGTCCAAGGCCAAGAATGCAGCTTCTATGGGACCTGACAATATCCCTGGCTGTGTTCTACATGAACTTCAGAGTGAACTGGCACCTCACCTGTGTGCTCTGTTAAATCACAGCCTCACCTTAGTCTTTGTCCCTACCGAATGGCGCAGTGCTACAGTCATCCCTCTCCACAAAGGAGGAATGACTACAGACCCTGGGAGCTATCGCCCCATTAGCCTGACGAGTTTGATGTGCAAAGCTATGGAATGCATTATCATGGACCTAATAAACAAGGATATAGGGAATCTCCAAACTCTGGATCCCACACAGTTGGTTTGTGAAGGGTAGATCATGCCTGCTCAACTTGGTTGACTTCTTTGAGTCAGTCACCAGAGCTGTGGATGAAGGCAAGGTGGTTCATACAGCCTACCTTGATCTGGCCAAGGCTTTTGATACTATTCCACACTCATGAATCATAGAAAATCTCACTAAGCTAGGCATCAACCCCTATATCACTAGGCGGGTTGCAAACTGGCTTACAGAACCCACAGTGTGAAAGTAGCTGACTCCAAGTCAGACTGCTGACCAGTCACAAGTGGAGTCCCACAGGGTTCGGTCCTGGGTCCACTCCTATTTGGTATCTACTTCACTGAAGTCCAGGCCAACACAAAAGGACACTGGCTGACAAAGTTCACAGTTGATTGCAAGTTGGGAGCTATTATTAACTCCCCAAGTGATGTTGACATCCTACAGAAAGGCCTCACTGAGTTCGACGACTGGTGTCAGAACCATGGCCTTAAGCTCAATGCCAAAAAATGTGTCATCATCCCATTTGGGAAAAATCCAGTTCCCATGAATAACCACATCAATGGTAGTCCGCTGAACACAGAAAGCATTATAAGAGATCTGGGAACACAGGCTGTCAGCAACCTCTCTTTTGACCACCACATTGCAACTGTGGTCAGAAAGTCCTTCTGTGTGGCACATCTCATTACTAAGGGTTTTGCATCCAGGAAGAAAGAGGTTATTGTCTCCCTCTACCCTTCCCTCATTAGGCCAGTTATTGAGTACAATGCCCCATTTGGTATGTACCTCACTAGACACCTGCAACAACTGGAGAGGCCACAAATGTACCTTACAAAGAGGATCCTAGGCCTTAAACACTTGTCCTATATGGACAGACTAAAAAAAACTGCAACTATTCTCTGTCTTATATCACCTACTTAGAGGCGATCTCTGCCTGACTTACAAAGCCATGTCTGACCTAGCTCTGTTAGAAATACTACATCACAAGAAATCCCAATCCCTGCAAACCACATGCTCCAGAGACCTCAACCTCATTACCACAATCAACAGAACATCCTGGAGGGACAGGTTCATAACCCAAAGACTGCCCATGCTATGAAATAGACTTCACATACATGTCAGACAGAGCACCTCACTGGCCCTCTTCAAGAGAAATCTTGATGAGTGGATGGGAAATAGAAAATTCACCCCGGGGATCACTTCATTGGCTCTACTCAACAGAAGCACTGGGAACTAAGATCGGGTGGCACGATGCCAGGGTAATCCTATGGGCTAGGCTTGTAAAGGCTCCAGGGCCATTAACCTAGTACACACCTATGAACCTATAATCTATCCCAGGGAAATGCCACGTTTACAAGGCACCCCTAACAGCTGACCCAGTTGTTCAGGATTTGGGAACTTATGTGAACAGTGACCTAACTTTTGACCAACACATGTCCATTGTTGTAAGAAAGTCCTTCTATATTACACAGCTTATAAACAAAGGGATTGTGTCTTGATCTAGGGGAGTCACTGTCCCCTTTACTCAGTCCTCATTAGGCTAAACATTAAATATAATGTCCCCTTTGGCATTTACCTGTCCAGACAGATGCAACAACTGGAAGACCCACAAAGACAACTTACTAAAAAGATTCAAGGCCTAAACAGCATGCCCTACATGGACCGAATAATTGCTCTATCACTATACTTAGTATCCTACAGACTGCTAAGAGGTGACCTGTGTCTGGCAAGCAAGGCACCCTCTGACCCAATACAGATGGATTTTCTGCATATCAGCAAGTCAATTGGCACCTGAAATACTCTGTTTAGGGATCTAAACCTCTTCTGCAACATCAAGAAAACAGTTTGGAGGAACAAGTATATCTAGCAGAGGATAGCAGTGCTCTGGAACACACTCCCCATCCACATAAAACAAAGTTCATCCTTATCCATACTCAAGTGCAGCCTGGATCTATGGATGTGAAACAGAAAATTTACCCCACAATGGCCCCTGTAATACTAGTAGAGAGAGGCAGTTCCTATATGCTTTATTCCATGCATAGTTCTCCTCAAATTATCTTGGTCCAGTTAATATATAATTATTGACCATGGGTTGAGTAAGGGCAATCTCCAACCAAATGACTAGCCTTCCAGTGATGTATAAGCTATATACTGGTACTGATGCCAACAGAGTTTATAGCCATTTAGAAGAAAACTCAATCATGGCATAAGAACAAAAGGAAAACTGGCTTGACTTAAAATGGTTCACCAGGGCAGCTAGCCTAGTACTTACCTATGATCCTATTGATATGACAACCTGACTCTTTTCAGATTAATTCCTCCAAGACTTTGGGGTTTCTAGAATCATGATGGGAATGGACCCCATTTCTAAGTCAGAATATGATTAAAGTTCATGAAATTAGTATTTTTGCAATCTTTGATGCTAGTTAAAAACTGCTCTTTGCAGCACCCACAATGTGCCAAGAACTGACTCCTTTTGTAATTCATATGGGGTTACATGTATCTGTAGCATATATAAATACAACTGTAAATTCTATTTTATGAGACCCATTGTTTCTATTACTATTGGAATTGTCTGGTATCCTTATTCCACATTGCCTTCATTTCTGCCTGCAAATCCTGGTATTTTATGACTTTGTGTCTCTGTATGCAAGACACTGTAATCATTGAGTATAACAATTTCAGTGATTAGTGCTACTTTGGTCATCTTTTCATGCATTACTATATCTGGTTTTCTTACGTCTGTTTTTTGAACTGTTGTTAATGGGTGATCCCATGTGATATAAACTTCATCCTTCTCTAATATGCTTTGTGGCTCATGTTTATATTGTTTCTCAGCTACTTCAATTTTGTAATGTTTACACAATCCCCAATGCAACAGTCTTACCACATTGTTATGCCTTTCAATATACAGGCCCTCTTCTTCAATGAGCTTTGTAAACTAATGTGTATGTAGTCTGGTATCCTGGGCCACTAATATTAACCTTTATCTTTTGGATTAAATTCACCTCTCCTTAAACATTCTTAAATCAGATCCTGATCAAAATGAGGTTGTTCCAGGAGTTTTCTGTATTTGCAACTATATTTATGTCTTGTCTACATTTCTTGCCTTCTCATCTGATCCTTCACATTATATTCATTCTTTTGTTTTTTTGGCACATTCATTTGCTGTCTGATTTTTTTTTTCAATTTCTAATTTGATTTTAATTCCTGTTTGGCAACGATATGCTTCTGCTAAACTAAGCAGGGAAGTCATCTTAGACTTGTACTTCTCATGTTTTAAAACCTTCACTATGTTTGCATCTTGTGAGGTCAGGCAGATATGTATGCAGTCCTATAATTGCAGATCTATGCATGTAATCAGTTTTGAGAATGCCTCTTTCAGGATGAGGAATATATAATCGTGGTATACACTGATTTTTTATATAATTTCATATGTGTGAAGCAGTTTTCTTGTTTTCCTGTCCAATTGATTTAATACCTTTGGGGCCAGTCAGTCACCCCAAAACTGTAAGTTAGAATAGGAAGAACAAATTAGTTTATAGCTTAGACCTTGTTCCTAGATGTTAGGATTGTTTTCAGTATTAATACAATAGTCTTCTAAAATTTTCCTTACTGAGTTTTGTTTGCATTTGTTCATGTTTTATTGTCAGTTCCTCATCAATTCTCAAATATTTATGTACTCCCTCCTGCTCAAGTTCCTTTATATCATATTCCTGTCCCAGATTGATATTTTATTGGTGCTGTATCTTTCCTGCTTTGAATATTGCTTTTGTACATTTATCAAGATCAAATGACATTCTTATATCATCTGAAAAAGTTTTGACCAGTTGGAGTTGTGCTTTCACTCCTCATCTGATGAACTATATATTTTTAAATCATCCACAAATTGAACATGAGAAGTCTTTACACCGTGTTATTTTTCTGGGAGCCAAATTGTAACCATGACCTAAAGTAAACAGTTTAATGGGTGGGGGGAAAGACATAAGAGCAGTGGTGACAAAGAGCCACCCTGGAATATCCCTCTTTGAATTTTTATCCCTGTGATAATAATTTGTTTTTTATCCAGGCTAGCTGCAAAGTGGGTTGCCACTGTTTCATCATCACTGTAATATAATTGATCAATGTAGGGTGCATCATATACATCTGTAAGCACTCCTTTATCCATGAATGTGGGATGCTGTCAAATGCTTTTTTTTGTAATCTATCCATGCCATACTTGGATTTGTCTCCTTTCTACAATTCTCCATTGTGATCCTTTGTTCCATATGAGTTTCTTTTGCTGCCCTTTTGTTTTTATGCCATGATTGAGTTTTCTTCAAAATAACTATAACCACCATTGGCATCAGTTCCAGTATATAGTTTATACATCAACAGAAGGCTAGTTATTGGTTTATAGTTTTTAGGATAGCTTTCAGGCTCACTCTTAAGAAATAGTATCATTTTGCTATTGTTAATCAGGTTGGTGTCTTTTCAGGATTTGCATTTAAATAGTTCTTACTCGGGGCTAAATCTCCATGTAAAGATGTTAATACATTTAGCCAGAAGTTAGATATTGCATCTGGAACTGCTTTTTCCAGTTAGGAGCTTTTCTTAATTTTGTTTCAATTTCTCTTGCCGTTAATTCATCCCATTTCATATCCAGTACATTTGAACTTCTTACTGTTTCTTTTACATCTTCTATCCATTCAGCATCTTTACATTCCACAGGGTCTTCATCATCTATCTTTCTAAATAATTTTTTTCAATCTG
This sequence comes from Protopterus annectens, assembly GCF_019279795.1. Classification (NCBI taxonomy): domain Eukaryota; kingdom Metazoa; phylum Chordata; order Ceratodontiformes; family Protopteridae; genus Protopterus; species Protopterus annectens. Next base: position 725,392,849 of record NC_056734.1, on the reverse strand, counting down.
TTTATTCTTCTATACTCTTCTAATAGGGACACTTCTTGACTTAATTGCTTTATAGTTTTCTCTGTTCATTACTTCAGTGATGGCATTTGATTTCTTCCATTCCCTTATTGTTCTGTATTTTTATGGTACAACTTTATCTGGTATTAATGTAGCTGCTCAGTAATATATCCTATTTACTTCTGTTATATCATATAAATTACTGTTCATAGTTTTGATTACTATGTTCATTTGTTTTATCAGACTTCTAACATTTTGGGTCTTATGGCTTTCTGTAATCTATTTCTTTCATTGATCTTAATATCTATCCATCTTTATTAAATCAAGCAACTCTTCTCTTAGATCATTTTTTCTATGCACATTCTTTGTTCTGCAGAACTTCTGTTTCCTGTGGGCAATCTACAGAAAGTTCCAGAACATCTTCTTGTGACATATTCTGTTCAGCTGCATCCTGAGTCATCTGTTACTCTTACATATGTTAACTCATAAGCCTATCACATGGTGTCAATAATGTGGATGCAGATGAACTATCAATGAAAAGAACAGAGTAATATAGCTTAAAAAACGCTTTCTAGACTTCGAAAATTTCTGCTGAAGGTCTCCTTGATAACTGAATTGCCATGTAGAAGTGGAAGAAATATAAGAAGGTAAACATTTTCAAAGGTATAGAATTACCAGAAATTGTATCTGTTATTAGATTTGTGGAAGTTGTAACCAGTGTTTTATCAGAATGGAACTGTATACTATTTAGGCATTCACTTTTTTTTCTACAATCGGTGCATTACTTTATCTTGGAATGTTCTAGCAGTTTCTTTTAAAGATAGAAACAAGCTGTTTGTGTTTGAAATCATGCTAACGACTGAAAAGTACTGAACTAGGCCTGTTGCTGCTCTTTCATTTTTGTTTGGGTTTCTTGCTTCAATTATGGGAATTCTTTCACTGGTAGAGTAAGCAGAATCAAGATCCTGATATTTTTTCTTTGTTCTGTACTATAGGCTTGGAGAATTATTTTTAAACTTGCAGCAACAAAGTATTTTCTAAGGCATAATAAAGCCTACTTCCCAGACACTGTATGGTAAAGTCTCTCACATTCTGGCTGTTTTGTTTGGGTTTCTTGCTTCAATTATGGGAATTATTTCACTGGTAGAGTACGCAGAATCAAGATCCTGATATGTTTTCTTTGTTTTGTACTATAGGCTTAGAGAATTATTTTTAAACTTGCAGCAACAAAGTATTTTTTAAGACAGAATAAAGCCTACTTCCCAGACACTGTATGGTAAAGTCTGTCACATTCTGGCTGTTTGTCATCTACAGACACTGGATATTGTTTAATAACTTCCTAGTAATTAGGCAACAGTCTCCTGTAGAAAGTAATAGGATCGATCCACTTAGTTGAAGCATCAACTACCTGTTAACAATATTTTTTCTCCCTTCTTTCTTTGTGCAGATAATTTACTGCTATATATACTTTCATTGATCTGTTTTATGTTTTTAGTTGATATTTTTTTCTTAAGTAAAATATTGCACTTATTAATTTATAAAAGCTTGAGTCTCACTTACTGTTGGAAAGATTACATTAAAAGTAACTGGGATTAGACTGAGGTGAGTGAAATAATTTATAATCCAGATGTATAGCGATATAGTGTAAATCTTATTTGGGCACATCAGGGGTTGGTCATAACTCAGGGTAGTAGTGTACATTTACCATAAGCTCTTAAGGGCAATTACTCCTTGCAATAATAGCTAGTGGCACCAGTTTAGGTTTTTAGGTCCATAAGCACTGTTTTTTACATTTTGTCCTGATAATCATACAGCTACAAACTTCATAATCTTGGCACATGGTTGCATTATTTGCTGTTTGTGGTATAGACATAAGCAGTATAATCCCTGTGCATGTGACAGTAGGCATCTTCTTGGACAATTAATGTAAGATTTGCATAGTATGCTGTTAAAATGTATACTACAGTGGCTTTTTCTGCTTTGGCATATCACAGTTTCATTTATTGTGAGAACACTGTGAAGAAGCTTAATAGCTTAAAGTTTGTCCTGAATTTATATCCGTGAATATGACTTAACAACTATTTGAGTTCAGGAGTTTGATTTTAGTCCGTTCCACTTTTTAGTCAAAATTTACAAAATAAAGACAGTATATATTATTTCCTACCTATATACTACTCCTTCCTACTGACACCAAGGGTTTTTATTCTCTATATTCTTGCTATCATCCAGCGGCGGCATTACATTTTTCAAGTCACCCAAAATGGAGTAACTTTTTTATGCTACAACACCAGTGGTGGCTGTGAATGGTTTTGTCACTTGCTGCTCAATGCCTTGCTAGGTTTTCTCAAGGGATTTTACAGAACAGAAATGGGGAAACTGCAGATCAGATAGCACAATCTCTTCATAGGAAGAAAACGAGGAACAACTTGACCCATTTATAGGGTGTTCTCTTAGCAAGCTACCCAGACTTCAACTTTCCACTTGTGTTGATTAAGTATATACCCTGCAAGAGTATAACTTTATTTTATTTCTGTAGTGAATAGTCTGATCTTTTTTCATTGCAAGTGTTGTTTAGTAGTTGCAGCACCACTCAGTAACACCAAAGAAGACCACCACAAGGAAATAGGCATGCAGAATAATAGCCATTTAAATACTTGTAAAGAAATGCTAGTCTGTGAGCAGAAAATAGGTTTTGCTGGCTGCAAGTCATGTGCAGGAAATCTGGCTAACCATGTGTACAGTTTTTATAAGAGAAAACCACACCTAGCAAATTTTTGTTAGCGTTTAGCTTCAGTAACCAAAAATGACTCATTTGCCTTTTGAACTTTCTCATGTAATTTTTTGCCTCTGTTTTTTTGTCACTCTAAATGTATACATTTGACCTTGCATCTTTTACTCAAGAAATTGTGAAAGTGCTAAAGGATGAGGTGTTTGAATTTAAACCAAAAAATATTATGTTAGTATAATGTTAGTTATATATATTAAAAATTGGTGTCTACGTAAAGTGATGCAAAAAAATCATTAATTATGTCTGTCATGACATTTCTTTATGAGCAAATCTCAACTGAACTGGCTTTTTATTTGTTTTTTTTTTCGAGGTCTGCTGTCTTGCTGCCTTTCAAATTACAGAAAATACATAAAAATGCAAGCTTTTTAGTATTAAGATTGACAGTATTTGCTAAGAGGTGGATTATGGAACTTCTTGTTTAATATGTCGAACATTGTTTGAAGCAAATAATTAATACTCTTCCATTTTATACTAAGAATTCAGGTTATTTTTCAGCCAAGGTAAAAAAGGGTATTAACACAAAGACCACTGAATATAAAGGATGAACCTTTATTACAATAAATATTGAATAGATGTTGAGGGAGGAACAAATGAAATGCTGGACAGATGATTATTCTCAGTTTTCACAAAGTGGGGGGAAAAGAACAGATCAGAAACTAATACCAGAAATGTTCTGGGTAAGTGGAGAAAAAAGGCTTATCTAAGCTCATTTGCAGAGGAAACGGTTTTTGGATAACTTAAAAAACTGGAAGTAACATGGAGGTATAACGGGTAGCAATGCCACCTCACAGCATGAGATTAGTTAGTTTGGTTCTTGGCTGTGGTGCCTTCTGTGGGAAGTCTGCATGCCTTCTCTGTGTTCATGTGCATTTTTTCCAACTTCTCTGGTTTCTTCCTAAATTCCAAAATCATGCTGTATAATGTAGCACAGACTCTAAATTGCCTGTAGGTATGAGTGTGCACATGAGTGATGCAGATGAAAAACTCAGCAACCTACTTCTGTTTCCCCCTTTTCCTTGAAGTCTCTGTGGAAAGTGATGGATGTCCTTTGGTTCACTATAGGAGTAAGCAAGTGAGATAACATAAAGAAGACAGGATTTACCCTAAAAAACAAACAAACAAAAAATCAGTGTACTAAGTAACAGTTAAACAAAGAAAGTGGAAAAAGTGCCAAAAGTAAACTGATAACCAAAAATAAGGCAATGGAAGGTTCACCAGAATAAAATCCACTGTTTTATTGATTGCACACGATATTAAAAAACATAAAGCACATCCAGAACGTATTAACTGTATCACCACGTTTTTGTCACAAAAACTTCTTCAGATGAGCATACCAACTTCTGAAACCCCTTTATATACAGAAACATCCCCAATTAATCAATTAACAAACTGTTATACTTTTAAAAACACAGTGCAAAAAAAACTATATACACAAACAATGAAACACAATAAGTACGGAAGTGCATGGAAAATCATTTGTTGGTCAAGCAGGAATCTTGTAAAAAACATACATTATTTACAGTTTATAAAAACTTGTAAACAAAAAATAAATATTTAAAAATATTTAAAAATATAACTCTCTTGTTCGGTATATATTTCTCGGAGGTACAGGCCAACACGGAAGGACTGTGGCTGACCAAGTTCGCAGATGACTGCAAACTGGGCGCCATAATTGACTCTCCAGCCGACACAAGCATCCTCCAAAAGGGTCTCATAGAAACAGACACCTGGCGCCAGAGCCATGGCCTCAAGCTAAACGCCAAAAAGTGTATAGTCATCCCCTTTGGCCAAAACAAAGTGCCCACAAATTACCACATAGGTGGTAATCCATTAAGTACGGAAGAAGTAATTAGGGACCTGGGGACCCAAGTTGACAGCAATCTCTCATTTGACAACCACGTGGCCAAAGTGGTTAGAAAAACATTTTATATAGCCCATCTAATCATGAAGGGATTCACATCTAGATCAGGGGAGGTCATCGTGCCTCTTTACTCATCCCTTATCAGGCCCATAATTGAGTACAATGCCCCTTTTGGGATGTACCTTACCAGACACCTGCAGCAACTGGAAAGACCCCAAAAGTACCTCACCAAGAGGATCAAAGGGCTCAAACAGATGCCATATGCTGCCCGGTTAAAGAAACTCCAGCTCTACTCAGTGGCATACCGCCTGCTCAGAGGCGATCTGTGCCTAACGTATAAAGCCATGTCCAACCCGGAGTTAATGGACATGCTGCACCTCAGAAAATCCAAATCCCATCGAGCTACGCTCGAGAGACTTGAACCTCAGCACTGAAATAAATAGGACATGCTGGAGGGACAGATTCATAACCCAGAGGCTCCCTTCACTCTGGAATAAAATCCCAGTCCAGGTTAGGCAGAGTCCCTCATTGACTCTCTTCAAGAGGAATCTTGATGAGTGGATGGGAGATCATAGGTTTACCCCGGGTATCACTTCTGTGTCACTGTTAGACAGAGGCACAGTATACTAACCTCGAAAAAGGGCATAGCAAAATTAATTTAAAATGGGTGGCGAAAGCCAAACACACTCTGGCTAGGCTTATAAATGCCCTAGGGCAGATAGCCTAGTATGAACCTATGAACCTATGAACCTATAAAACCCTTGTAAAACTACATATAAAACACTGTTGTGTAGGTCATACAAAATGTTAAACAGCACCATCTGCTGGATAGTCACATAATTTAAAGTTTAGCTGACCTAAGCTTTAAGACTGGCTTCAATGAAACCATCTCATTCAAACTAGGATACCTAGTAGCTTCAAGAACTAGTTGCCAGTACAGTTTTGTGTTCTAGGCATGTTTCCCAAGGGCCACCCCTAGGATCAATGGGCAATATTTCTATTACATAAAAATAAAAATTAGCTCCTGCACAGTTCAAATTATGTTTATACAGAGAATTGTTGCTGTTCATCTTTTTTACATTGTACCTGTGTTCATACATTCTTGACTTTAATTTTCTCTCAGTTTTACCTATATATAGTGCTTCATATTTCTCACACAAGGCTAAATAAATAACACCATTAGTACTGCAACTGGCAAAACCATTTGTCTTAATAAGCCTGTCTCTACTTTTCAGATGAACCATCTCTCCAACTTTGACATAAGGGCATTGGGCACAACAACCAACACTAGTACGTGCCCCTTTTATTAGAAAGGTAAACACCTGTCCTAGGGGTACCATTCTCCAAAATGTTTTTAATACAGCATCCCCTTCTGTAAATACACTTAAAAGGCTTATCAAATATATACTGCAGGTCTGATGTACTAGCAAATCTGTTCCATTCTCTTTCTATAATGTTTCTGGCCAACCCAGCATCCCCATCATAAGTAATAACCAAAGCACTGCTGTACCCATTATCACCTGACCTCTCCGACGTTTGAATATTTTCAAGGTCCTGATTGTCATTCCCGAAAATGGGGGCAAACCTAGATTTTCTTGCTTCCAAAACTTCATTGTATACTTCTGCTAGAAACTTTTCTGGGTACCCCCTAGCCCTGAACAAATCCATAAGATAAGCAATTTCATTAATAAAATCACTGTCATCTGAGGTCATTCTGGATATTCGAACAAACTGACCTTTTACAACCCCTTTCTTCTGGTGATGTGGGTGTGCACTGGTATAATATAAGTAAGAGTTCGAAAATGTTGCTTTTCTATAAACTCTAGTTTTGAAATTCCCTCCAGCCTTACTGATACTGAGGTCCAAGTATCTCATCTTGTCAGAATTGATTTCATACGTAAATCTTAAAAAATCTGTGATGCTAGACAAATAGTTAAAACTCTAAAAACCTACTCTCAGGTTCTACCCAAAATAAACAAATGTCATCCAAAAAACGAGCATAAAAATTCCAAAAACACCTGAAATCACAATTGAACACAAATTTCTTTTCCCAGTAGGAAAGTGTAATGTTAGCATACGTGGGGGCACAATGGGCCCCCATAGCAACACCTCTTACTTGTTTAAAATACTTGCCCTTAAAAAATATAAAATTATTCTTTAAAATCACATCCATTAAGATTACACATGTTCTAAAATTGTTGTAACTTATGTCATTGTTATCACTTAAAACCTCTTCTAACCATTCTAATCCCAGAGTGTGGGGTATTGAAGAAAATAAATCTATCACATCAACCGTGATAAAAGTAAGGTTGCCACAATAAAGGCCCAAATACAGTTTTTTCAAAAGGTCCCATGAGTCTTTGAGTACATTTGCCCCCTCTCATGGACAATTTTTTAAGCTTAGAATCCACAAATGTACCTAAGAGGGCTGTTATGGAACCTTCAGCAGAGACTATTGGCCTCAAGGGTGGGTTGCCCACATCCTTGTGGACTTTGGAGATGCCAAAAATTGATGGAATCCTAGGTTTCTCGACATGTAAAAAATTGTAAGTGTCATTGTCTATACGCCCTTCAATAAGCAAATCATTTAAACATACTTGTATTCTTTTGTAAGCAATATTTACTTTGTTCAGAGAAACCCTCATGTACTGGTTAACATCACAAAAAATGTCCATCATCTTACCTTCATATGTGATTTTGTCCATTAAAACTACACCCTCACCCTTGTCCGGTTTCATAATTCTTAAATTCTTGTTACTTCTACATTGTTCGCGTAAGTCTTTCTCTTCCCTACTAAGATTCGGAATTGCTTTGTTTTTATTTATGGCTTGCCTTAACTCATTCTCCACCATACATTCAGAATTCTTTAATTGTGGATGCAAGGGCGGGTTAAAAGTGCTATTCCTGTGCAAGGTGGTGTTGTATGATTTGGACCTTTCTTGACCGTTGAAAAATAGCTCTAGATTCTTTTTTCGCTTATATAATTTAAAATCCGCCAATAATTTAAACACATCACACTTTCTCCTATGGATAAAAGAAAATCCCTTTATGAATAAGTGAAAATGAACTTCCTGCACATCAATGTTACTATAATTAAAAATGTTAAAATTGTTATAACTTATTTTGGGGCCATCCTTAACCATGCCGACCCCAGGGCCTGTCTGTAGTGAGCTCCCCATTGTCCTGTCCAGGCATTGTACCTGTAACTGACTGGGCCTTTTGTTTTCAACCTTTCTGACCTCCGGGGAGAAAGAAAATCCAAAGGGTCCCGAATGTTATCATTGACCTGCCCACCAAACCCACCATCATGTATGCTTTCCCTGTTTAAATTGTCATTACCATAAAACCTAGCCCCCTGCCTAGGTTTGGGATAGTGCATATTTTCTTTGTATTCATTAATATCTCTATCTTTTTCATCTTTCTAACATGCACTTCTTTACATTTTAAATCAATATTCCTTAACAAATCAAAATATCTCTCCTTTTCACCTTCAATAGTATACATTAAATCACTAATAATGTTGTTGTTGGTACGCTCAACCACATGGAAAATATTGTTCATTTCATTTTCATTGTTTTTAATTATAGCTCTCATGATATCAAAACCACATTTGTCAAATGAAACAACCAAATATTTGTAAAAATCAGAGCCATTAGTAACATTGTTTGGATATTTGCACACCCTTAAACCCTTAGGTACAATATTTAACTGCAAACATTGCTTTAAACAGTCATTGTCCATTTGATACATCTTATATTTAGTTAAATAAATGTCAAGTTAAGCAAGGTTGTTAGCATAAGTATCATTATTGTTGTCATAACAAGGCAATTCACCTACAAAAGCAAATTTGCGGTCTAAAATGTCTTTAAAAAGTCTCTTGTTACTTTGACTACTATGAGTGTTTTCAGTCACTTGCCTATTGCTGCTACCAGCTGCACCAGCTTGGGCAGTAGTTTCTCTCCCTTTACTAAGTAACAGTACAACATGGAAGGCCAATGAATTATTTGGTTAGAAAAAGAGAAATTATGACATCCCATAGAACTGGTGCAGTAAACATTCAATTCCATTTCTCAATGGAGTGCACTGAACAAAGATAGGAAACTACACATCAGGTAGCATGATCTCTGCATAGGAAGAGCACTAGGGGCAACTTGATTCATTATGGGATGCTCTCTTAGAAGGTTACTCAGATCTTTTGATAAATTGTCACTCTAATGCTTCAACAACCTTTTAAGAGGTACATATATCTGAAACATCCATCCATCCATCCACAATCCCTTTTCACATTTTTGCACATGGCGTCGAGGTGTCACTTCAACAGTGAAAATCATCTAGAGCCAAGGCTGACAGTGCTGGGTGGCTAGCCCTACCACGACTGTTCTTCCATACCACAGATTCACACACACACACACACACACACACACACACACACACACACACACACACACACACACACACAGACACTCTCACAACTATGGCGAATGTATTGTGTCCTGTCCACTTACCACATGTATTTGGAATATGGGAGGAAAACGGTGCACCTGGAGGAAACCCATGTGAACAGAGGGAGAACATGCAGACTCTGCACAGAAGATGTCCCAGTTGACAATCAAACTGGAGAACCTCTTGCTGTGAGGTATAAACAAAATGTTATAACTTACATGCATTATAGACAAATTGTACAAGATACAGACAATATAACTGACTCTTTTCTAAGAGAACTACTGAATTGGGGCCTCTGTGTTCAAATACAAAGTGTGCACACCTGCATGATGAATTTGTGCACACTTTGTTTAGTGTGTGGTCATGTCTAATGACATGAAGGCATAACAGTTTTCTGAGTCTTGTTCAATTACACATAGTACATACTTGTGTATCATGCACGCCAGTATTAGAAATGCAAGTGCATGGATCATGAAGTTATTAAACCTCTGTGTCTGACACCTGCCTTGAAATTAACTGTATTTTTGTGAGTACATGTACAATAAGGCAATACTGATTTGTGAATCATGTCAGTATTATTCACAGACTGGACAGAATACATGATAATTTTGCCTCTGTAAACTAAACCAGACCTAGTAGTGTTTTATTATAACATAATCTTTCTTTCATCTTGTAGACTACATGAATGCATTTCAGTGTTTATTTGACATGTTTTAATGTTATTTAATGATTTAACTGTTTTGTTGGAGAACCTTTATTTTGATTTATATTTTATTTTACTACTAATTATTAGTGTTTGTTGGAAGGAAGGGACAGATTGTAGGCAGACACTGTCTAGGCCTCCCTAGGGCCTAGTTAGTTATAATGAGCTGCAATAGTGAGAAAAAGTTATTGTGTGCATGATGCAGAGAATATTTAACATTTTTAGTATGTCTGACACAATTGACAGACTAGGTCAGAATACCTACTTTATGAATTACTTCTGTAGGTTAGCTCAGTGACTTTGACATTCACTTACTCATTGTTTATGTGATTTCCTCACATAACTTGACTTAAATTACTTTTTTTTAATTTCTGTGAATTACGTGGTTACTGATTTCAATATTTTTGTTTCTTTTGCAGTTCTTTAATTGTTTGTATGTAAGAATGGTTTCTTTACAGTGTGCCATTAATGATTGACTGAGGTACAAGTATCATGTCCAGACTGCAGTATGTATATAAGAGTAAGAAATGATAACATTGGAGACTAGTGTTCCTCATGTCCGAGGTTTGATGGTTTGTTTACTGTTTTGATAATTGTATTTGTGCAGTTACCATAGCTTGTAAAACTGTGGTTACATGATATTAAAGACTGGACTGATAACATAAATGTTATTAGGCAAAGTATAAACAGAACTTATTTAGGAAAGGAGATGACCTCTCCTAGTAAAGATCACTGAACCCCATAAACACAATATCACAAATAACAACTTTGTAATTCAACATACAAGTATATAGCAATCTGAGGATTCAGAACATGTTGAATGAAAAAAATGGAGAAATTTAGAACGAATCACTAGGAAGAAAAAGACATTGACTACTGTCTATAATGCAGAAACAAAATATACTAAACAAAAGGATGCTGCTTTGATATGTAATGATAAGATTGTTCAATCACAAAACATTCAGGCTACAGAATATTATGCCATTTTTCAACAGAAAAGGTAGAAAAAAGAGGCAAGGGGTAAACTAAACTGAGGAAATCTAAAGTGAACTTGGAAGGATTAAAGAACATCACTATAACCTAAAGGATGATGAAGACTGAAGCCCTCTTAAGTAATATACCTTATTTGGGTGTTAGGACATATTTTTGAATGTTCACATATAGAAAGGAGAATCATGTCAGAGCGAATGGCAGGATATTTTGGATAAATGCCTAAATGAAAGAAATGTCATCCAAGCCATATTTTGGGCACACATTCATTCAGACTGTATGCAGTCCACTTGTTAAGACAAGGGAAGAAAATGTTTGCAGGAAATATATTAAAATACTCAAATAACACAAGGCAAGAATTTTTTCCAGGCCAGAAATTTAAAAGTACACAGATATTGACATTTGAATTATCTGTGATGCTAGTTAATGCAAGGAACAAAATTTGCTGCATTCACATAAGATTGATGATGTTATCGTTTGTGAACCATGGTTAAAGAACAATGATTGGAAACTAATTCTATCAGTGTATAAATGCTTTTTTATGCAACAGATATTCAAAGAAAATCAGATGAGGGTGTTATAATAAGGATTAAAGAGTTTTATCAGACCTATCACTATTACATCTTTGATGATAACGTCAATAGTGTAGATTGGGTAACAATGTCAATAAAGACAACCCTAAAAGAGATTACAATTGTTAAATATATATAGACCACAAAATTCATCTGCTGATGACCTAGATGAATTCATGCATTTTCGTGTATGAAATACAGGAAGGAAAAATCATAACAGCTGGGAATATGTTTCCCAGAAACGGACTGGAATAACATTGATTCTGTAACATCAGTAAGGGAAATATTTACATGCATGTTCAGGAACAATAATTGCAGATTATAAAGAAACCTAGTAGACAACAGAAAATACTAGATATTATGTCCCTAAGGAGATTCTGTTACTTCATGGAAACTTCTTACCACCTTTGATATGCAGTCATCATGGGAATATTAAGCAATAATCCACTACTGCGCATAATATATCAGGATTTACCCATGGTTGATGTGGTTTAATCATGAGGGTAAAGCCCAAGCGATTAAACAAAGCCAACTTTGGGTAAATCCTGATATACCAAAAACAAAGTAGATTAATGATACCATACATACAATTACATTATTTAAGAAAGAAATTGCTTATCTTTTTAACAATGTAACTGTATAAGAGCATTCTCTTCCCTACACTGACCTATTGCACGTACATATGGGACTGACGTTTCCATGCTTGTACAGTACATCAGTGTAGTATAGGAGAAGAGATGGAGAAAACATAATCTCTGTTGCTGTTTATTTTACAACACTTAAAAAAGCAATACAATTTTTACAAGGGAAAACACAAAAATATAAAGAAAATCGGGTAGGTTTCAGTTTGTTTAGTTTTGCAGAACGTACTTGATTTTTCTTATATTTTGATCTATCCCTCATCATATACCAATAAAACTCTGGCCACTGAACAGTACTTCATCAGACAGACTTTTGTTGTTGGTATATACTCAATTTACAATGGGCATGCTGGTTGGGCAGTCCAGTCAGCATGCTCATTTTTGAATAGTAATGAGCCTTTATTGTATAATAAATGTTAAAACTACTGCTAGATAATTCTGGCAGACGGAAATCTAATCCAATGTACAGAAGATGCATGGTTTAGATACCAACAGCATGTAGATGCTACCAACTTGACTATTAGGTAACAAATCAGTCACATTCAAAACCAATTAGAGCAATGCATTCAGTGGAATGACAGCAGAAGAAATGTGGCAAGTTTTGAAAGGGAAGTTAAATGCAAAAAAATCAAAAAAAATTTAACATCAAAATCTAAGCACACAAGGTCAGGAGGATTCATTTCCATAAGCACAAGATACTTAATTAAGATGAAGGATAAATAAGAACGAGAAATTAGGTCCAGCTATAACTTTGAGAACTGAAGTAAACAGACAAGCTGGACAGAGGAATTGAATGTAGTGTGAGACAAGATCAGAAAAAAATGAATACAATTTATACAAAGATATTGAGCATATTAGTAATCCATTTTATAGATATATAAGATATGGTAGGAGTAAAGACATACAAATCAATAAACTGTGTGCATATCTTAAAATGTACACTCATACACAACAGGTTGTAGATATGTTTACAAAATCATATGCAAAACAGTTTGGCTCCACAAAGTGGACAGATAATATGTGCTAGTAATATCCAGGTACAGTAACTCAGATAAAGAAATTAAAAAAGTCCTTTGCAAATTAGACCCAAACAGAGCACAGGGAGGATATGGAATTAGTAATAATAACCTTAGCACTCTTAAGTGTGAACCTATACTGCCATTACACTTGTCATTCACAAGGTCATTTGAGATTCCTCAAGACTGGAGATGGACTTCTTAAACCCATCTTTAAGGGGAAGGGGGATAGGACAAACCCAGAGTCATATTGACTCATAATTCTTTTGTCATGCTGTGGAAAATACTGGAGTAAGTATTTTAGATAAATTATTGTCGCAATTAGAATGGTTCAGACTTGAAACCATAAATATCGGCATGCATATGTTGTAACTCGATCTATAACTTCCTTTAACGTGATGTTCTAGAACAATACAATAAGAGTTATAAATGAGAATGTGCACTGAAGTAATTTATGTAGACTTATCTTCAGCCTTTGATAGGGTCATACACAAAACACTGATCAATAAATTACAATAATTAGATATTAATGACATTTTGATGCGCTAGATAACTGCATGGTTTAGAAATTATTATATATAATGAGGAGGGTGTATAGGGATGCAGGGGGGATTACACCCCTGTAAAAAATGTTCTTACTTAAAATTTTGTTACACCTAAATTTTGACTTTTTTATTTTATTATATTGATGTTAGTGATGCTGACATTTGGGTGTTTCAGAGTTTTTAAGTGCACCCATATATACACACACAGATACACAGATACATAAAATAAATACAAATATAAACATATATACAAACACACACACAGAAATTAATCAAAACTTTAGTAGATCAACTATCAAATTATCAACAACAACAACAACAAAAATAACATTGACAATACACAGCACATGCTCTGATGCACAACTTTGGGACATGCAAATAAAAGCAATATGGCCCCTGCACACCCACTCCACACCCCCTGCTACTTAACTATTCCAACTCTGAGATTGCACAATACCAGAAAAGGGGCATATTCCCAATGGCCAAAAGTTTTCTCCTCTACAGCTCTGAATTAACTCAATTACATGTATAGCATGCATAGCTTTAGAGAAAGCCAATTTCTCTCACAGATTTAGATTATTAGTTAATCAAGTTTTGTATATTTGTGTATATTAATGAGAGAGTAAGCAATGTTCTCTAACGTGACCTTTAAACTGAATTTAAATTGAATGTTTTTGATACTGTCTACATAAAATGACAACATTACTGTTAGCAATTTTTGATTCCACTGATCCCCTGGGAACCCACTTGTGTCCCTGCTGGACAGGGAAAACAGCTGTTGACTTTGTAGGAACATGGGTGAAATTCTTGGGTAGGCTTATAAGGGCCTCTGGGCCAGAAGTCTAGTATTGTCCTATGAACCTATGAACCTATGAACACTGTATCAATTAAAATAATTAAACAAATAAAATGAACAAACAAGATGAAGCACCTCCTTTGCCCAATTCCCTCAGATGACCATGCCCCACCATGATGTAGACACACTCTGTGAGAAGGCACCAGGCCTGGAACCACCTATTTTTCTTGTATATAAAACTCACTTGACCTTTATTTCCACTGTAGTGCACAGTGGCGGTCATCTGCCTGCAATAAAGAATTTGCTTACAAGAGCACTGAGTCAGCGAGTTTTTGTCTACTCCAGATTAAACCATTATTATAATAATGCTTATAAGATCGAACCCTCAGAGCAATTTAGGACATCATAACATGAGTACTCTTTAACAGGATACTCAGAACGAGACCTCTCAACATAAGACAAAATATGGAAGACCGATCCCACCAAGTTGCATTCAGCATAACCGGACACCTTCAAGCACACTCAGTAAGTCAAAGTGTTTCCACATCAAAGCTAAACACACTCACTGACTGGATTTTGCTCACCTCACCCCCTGTTCCAAACATGTGGTAAGCTTGTACCAGCCAGATCCACCATATCCTGAGTGGCAGAGATTTATTTTGTATTTTATATATATCTATGGATCCATGTGTAGATGCGTGCTTTTAGAGCTTAGTCAGATCTAACTCCAGTTTACATAACATGCAGTATTCGTCTGCTTTAACAGAGACATCACTGTAACTTCACTCGTGGTGTGGTCATAAATGTACGTAATAGACTGTTCATCTAAGCTACAATAGGATAAGGCTTATCTTTTGTATCTGTTATGCATATCCACTCCTATTGGTAGCTATTAGGTTATAGTTTATGTGCTGTATTCCTATCCTACATGGCTTGTGTCTGATTGTTACAAATACTTTCATCTTGTCTCTGGCCATGTAAAACTATTAGTACATCACTGTAACTTAAAGCAGATAGATAAATCGAGGGTGAAAGTGCTCATCTATTTGTGTTTCAGTAAAGAAGTTTTTATTTCTAAACAAGTTCTAAGTGCTTGATCACTCTGAAGTCTCATATGAGCTTGTCTATATTACATGGCTCTTTTTACCGGAGTTTTTAGGGTTCTCAGGCAGTAGCTTTATTTCTCAAAAGTGCATGTTTTCCCCTGTGGTCTACACACACACACACACACACACACACACACACACACACACACACACACACACACACACACACACACATGCACGTGTATATTTTATATATAAAATGTCTGCTGTACATAAAGCCATTTTAGTTTGTGTATATCTTTTAATATTAAAATCCTGGGGTCTGCCAGTGTAATTGCTTCATGTGTCTTCAGTGAAGCTCAGTGTTGCAGTCACTGTTACTGTCTTGCAAAACACAGTATTACATTATTATTGACATCTGTGCCAATCCATGATTATAGCTTGCTGTCTAAGCATTCATTCACACATTTGTTAATTCACTTATTTTCTGTTTCCTGCATTACCTTGTTCAGGGATGTGAGGAGTCAGAGTCTGCCCCAGCAATTAGTTGGTTTAAGGCAGTGAACTAGTCCTGGATAATATGTCAGCCCATTGAAGGGCTTGGTTACACTCATTCACTCTCTCTAGATTTACCTTTAAGAAAGTTGCATGATCATCACCTAGCAGCATGTATTTGGAATACAAGAATAATTGGGAGCAGAAAACAAAAAAAATGTGATGGCACACTAGGAGGCACACATAAACATTTTTATCATCTCTCTATTCTTATACTTTCTTAATATTCTCTTGCTCTGACTCACTGTGGTCCTTCCTCCATCTCTTTTTTATAGTAGTCACTCGACCCGCGGGAGGGGGGGGGACTTGCAGTGCCTTCTGTGTGGAGTCTGCATGCCCTCCCCGCAGGTCGAATGGTGTTCCGAAAGACATGCGTGAATGGGTGTGCCTTTGTTGAAGGTTGGGCATTGAGCTGGCAACTCGGCACGGTGAAAATCTACTGCCAATCATTAGCGGACCAGAGTTCCGCTGTGGCGACTGCTAACCAGGAAAAGCCGAAAGACAACAACAGCATTATGTATTTTGCCTCAGTAGAATATGACAGTTTAGTAAAGTTTTTCTCTTTTCTTTCCTTTCAGAGCCTGGGGCCACTACATTGACACAAATACTGTTGAAGCTCTGTCAGAAGGCCACTCCCAAACATTTTCACTGAGAATTTTGTCTTTGTATAATGTAAGCAAATTTAACTTGAAGAAACCTGCTGTGTATTTACTTCATCTAGTTATATACATGTCTGGCTGTGCTGGAAATTAGTTTTTAACACCTTCCTCCACCAGAATTGTCCTTGCAATCTGAGGACCACTTACCAAGCTAGCAACTGTCCTTTCATTTGATAGCTTGCACTGTATATGCCAGTAACTTAGACTTCCTGGCTGATTTCTGCATTAAGGAAATGAAAGAAAACCTGTTCTACTTGGTGCCTCTCTGCTAATTACTTCTATTGCCTATAAATTGATTACTCTCTGTTACAACACTATGCTCAGCTTTGCTTCAGCTTTCAGACTTCATCACCACTAAATATCCTTCTACCCTGCAACTTATTTTTCCTTCTTGATCCTTACTTCCCCCACTACATGCCAGCTATAACATACAGCTCCCTTCAGTAAGTCATGCTACTACTCAGCTTATCCTCTATTCTTCTCCTGCTACTGGGCCATCTTTATCCTACTATGACTCTATAATAGCTCTAAACATCACTCCAGCTCTGTCCCAACCACCGATTCATACTTCCTCCTTACAGTCGCCACACATTGCACCAAACCTATTGAATGATGCCCTTCACTTTTAATCCAAATATAGAATGATTAACTCCATTTCAATTCAAACCAAAATAAACTTAGGTGGAAAAATACTCAAAAAACAAAAAAAAAAACCAAGCATCAGTAATTCCCCAGTATACTAAAATCCTTCTAGAGGAGACATTTACTCGAATCCTGGCCCCACCTGTCACAATAAACATCAAGGCACACACTTCTCTAACCCTACAATGGTCAACCCCCAATGGCGGTAATCTAAGTTTTGTTGTCATAAATGTTAGAAGCACAAGAAATAAAATTGATTTGCTACATACCTGCACTACCCCACCTAAGCCTGATATTCTCACTGTAACTGAAACTTGGCTTAAGCCAAGCATAAAAGGCTCCAAAATTACACCTCCCAGTATAATATTATTCGTAATGACAGTATAAAGAAGAAGAAAGGTGGAGGTATTGCTTTAATATTTCCCAGCAACTACCATATTTCTCCCTTCAACAAACTAATACCAAAATTCAATTCTTATAATGTTCCTGAAATTAAACAGCTATAAACAAATATATATTACTGTTCTTTACATCCCTTATGGTGACAATACATCTATACCGGAAGATGTCCTACATTGGGTATCCATAACAATTCCACAAGAAATAACTAGGTGATGTGAATGTCAGTTGGTTGGACATAAACTCTAACTCCCCAACATTTAGCATGAACTTAATTGGTTTCATACAACTAATTGACAGCCCCACACATTATAGCAAGACATCAAATTCCCTATTAGACTGTATCCTAGTATCGGACTCTAGCAAATACACCACCTGAGGTACAATGTCTGATTATCTCAGAGATCATCTCCCGATCTATTCAACCAAACATCTCACACATCCACTTAAACAGCATATTTGTAAAACAACACACGTTTTCCAATTTTATCTCAGAAATGTTCATCATTAACCAATCATTTATTAACTGGAACTTCCTAAAAGTCCTCCCCTTAGATGATGCTGTAAATGAATTCAATACAATTTTCCTGAATATCCTAAATAGCTTTGGATATCTGGAAAGAATAGAATGCTAATGCAGGACACAGAAAAAGCATGAAAAGAATGGCAGAAGTGTAAAACACCACAATATGTTGATAACTTCAGAATGATTCTCAATCATACTAAAAAGCAAATTAATGAAGACAAAAAAAATAAAATAACTTTCCGAATAACAGTAAACACAACTCTACAAATTTTTGGACAGCCACTACAGAAATCTTGCATCCTGGCCATAAATTCAAACCTTGCAGCAGTGTAAACCACACATAGAGCACTACAGCTCTCAGGTATGACTGCAAATGCAATACCGGCTTTTAAAAGCTAGTATTGCTTTAGAGATCAGAATGGCTGATCAACCCCCCAATGAGTTGGCCTGTGGCAGTTGTCATTCTCCCCTTACTCTAGCTATGCTAAAGCCTCTGAAGAAGAAAATGCCTTTAAAGCTTGTTAAAACTTTGTTTTGCCATACTTTTGTTTATAAGTATGGCAGAGCAAAATATTTTGCAGCTTTTAAAGCTGCTTTACCTCCTTCCACTCTTTGCAGACAGGCAGTGTCTGCTGTCATTCCCCCAGCACAAGAGCCAATCTTAGCAGTTGTCAGGCAGATGTTTAACAAGCTTGTCATTTTCCTACTTGTGGAGTTTAATCATGACATTCTTTGCAAAACATGACTAACTACCACCTGTGTGCCATGACTACCTAGCAGAACCAGCTTTTGGGCTAACAAAAACCTATCTTAGATGTTTCTTTACAAGTCACAGGGTCTGCAAGATACAGTTGCTTCTCACAGTTAAGATCTGTTGCTTCTCACTTATGTATATTTAAGAAGATGGCAACGATTTCTTCTGTGAGCTACTATATAACCTTCACTGTTGTGAATTTCAAAAAATACTCTTACCCAAATATCTGGGTTGCCACTTAAACACAATTTAATGGATTGTTTGAATGTTAAAAAAGTACTGTTAAGTCTCTGGTTCATTTTAGGGGTTAAATTAATTATAATCTACGACAGTCTAGAAATCAAAAGTAAATGCAGAAATATTAATGCAATTCACGATGAAAATAAACTGATGACAGAAACCCTAAGGACAAGGAATACTTAGTATCAATTCAAACACTTTTCTCTTTGATACTGCAAAGTAAGCTGGTTTTATTCTGAATTTCTTAACCACCAGAATGATGATGCTTTTGCAAGAGGCTTCAGCCCTTTTGCTGGAGTCAGAAATAACTGTTCATATCATGTCTTCCTGATGGATAACATTGGATAAACAATTGGTATTTGTAAGTTGTGGTAGGAATTCAACTTAATCCATCAAAACCAAAAACTCAACTCACTTAAAAAGCATATTTCATTTTTAAAAGTTAAAAAAATTTAGAAGCCTAACTTTTCATGTAAAAAGCAGTTCAGAAATGCCTGCTGTCCAAAGTCATGCAAAGCCATGCGACAAATTCTTACTTTGAAGGAGTACTTTTTTACATTTAGTCACATACCACTGTTAGCTGATCTCTTACTGCCATTCTTCCACCTACTGATGGTTCTGTTCCACCAGTATGCACCCTGAATATCAGGTGAGATTTCTGTCCCAGGTTATTTGTTCCTCCCTTGGCAGTACAGTGTTACTTGTGTCCATCTGCATCTGCATACCTCAGGCTGTCTACAGTTGTCCTCACACTGTATGCCAATGTGATACCCATCCTAGCTTCTATGATGTGTCAGACAAGTTCCCCAATCATTCTATCCTCTCCTATCTATCTGGTACAGCCAGTGGCCTGAAGAAGGTGCCCTGCCTCCAACAATATCATCCTGCCCTCTCCTATCGGGTAAAGCCAGTGGCCTGAGGAAGGTGCCCTACCTCCAACAATAACTGTGTCATTATGTTTTAAACTTATATTTATGCTCTACAGCTGTTTTACAACTTTGTTTTAATCTTGTATCATGCTCTACAGCTGTAACAATGTCTATAATTTTTAAATGATATGTTTCTCAAATTGTATAATGTCTGTAACATTTGAATGTAGAGCTTTTCTCCCCAGGCCTCTGCTGAAAACTGACCTGTGTCCAGTCGGACTCTCCCAGTCAACAAATGTAAATAAATAAAAAAATAAAATAAATAAATAACTGGCACATGGCTGAGGTTCTCTATCACTGTTAAGCAGCTTCATCTATCTGAAATTCACAAACTTGCATCACAGGCCATTTCTGGAGGATGACCTTTACGATGGAAAACTTGATTAAGTACTAGATAATAATGCCTGTTAGAAGCACTACTGAAAATGTTTTGTGCCTTTTGATAACATGCAATCATTGCTAGTATATAATATTGTTAATGTAGTCACAGTGCACCAACGTTTAATGATTCACATAAAGCTATTAAAAGAAAACTTTACCCAGAAAATAAAAAAGTATATATGTTTTAATCATTATTTTATCTTTAGTATAGACTAGCACAACGTTTCCAATATCACTCAGGTGTTTAGTAATATTTTATAATTTATTATACCTCAAAATGGCCTAATGGTGACTGTCATGATGCTTGTGATTTTTTTTTCAATCTTTCTCCCACAATGCACTTTGCGTCTCCATAATGTGACACAGCCTAATAATATAGATGGTGATGGCCTTTTGGGAGTCACAAAATATTTTATGTGAAGGTTCAGTTAATGAAAATATATTATATTATAGGAGATTTGTTGATGATGTGTTCCTGCTATGGTGTGGGACATCAGATGAACTTCAAAAGTTTGTGGATGGAATTAATAGCAGTACTTATTTTTTAAGTTTAGAGTTAATATATCATATGATAATACGAATTTTTTAAGATGTGAAGATCTCAAAAGTTGAAATAAGGAATTTGGAAATCAGTATTTTAGGAAGACCTGCTGGAAAAATAAAACTTTACATCCCACAAGTATGCACCCAAACTATAATTACAGAAATGTATTGAAAGGGTAATTTTTATGAGCTGCAAGGTTGTATACCAATGATCTTGAGATAGAGAATGATTTTAGTAATATCAGCAATCAATTTAAAGAAAGGGTTTGTAAAAGTGATAAAGTGACTGATTCACTGAAACAGGTTAAGGCAATGAGAAGTAATAAAGGGAAACCCTATTTTTTCAAAAAAGATACACAGATAAAGGGATTCAGAATGATTTAATGTAGTTAATAAAATATAAATAACAATAGATGAATTACTTTAACTTATTCTAGCAATATTAGTGCAATATGTGATATTATTAGAAGAAATTGGACCATTTTGTTAGCGGATGAAGGGCTAAGAAAAATAGTAGGTGATAATCCTGTTTTTTGTTTTAAAATGGATTATCACTAAGGAGAGACCAAAGACATGATGTAGGTGGATTGGACACTCTAAATTGGCCCTAGGCATGAGTGCATGCATGTGTTGTGCCTTCTGTGGAAGGTTGGGCCCCGGGCTAGCAACTCAACACCGTAAAACTCCACTGCCAATCATGAGCGGACAGGTGATCTGCTGTGGCGACCCCTAACTGGGAAAAGCAAGAAGAAGAAAATCACTAAGGAGAGAGCTATGCTATATGGAAGATAAAATGAACAATGGACAAAATTCAGGTATAACAGGGGCTTATCCATGTAGAATATATAAAGCCTGTAGTTCTATAACCACCAAGAATGTATTCATTCACCCAGTAACAAAATTAAAGTATTTGCCCAGGATATATGCAGACTGTAGAAGCAAAAACCTAGTTTATTTAGCCATGTGCAAGGATTGCCTGTGTTATTATGTATGAAAAACAAATCACAGATGAAAGAAAGAATATTAGAACATTTTGGTGATACAAGGAGATATGTAACATCTAGTGCTTTAAACATGTTAAAAGTATTAAGGGTCATAGTTTTGAATTTATAGTTCTGCAGTTAAGTTATGTGAATGTTAAAGGGGGAGTATAAATGATAGGACAGAAAATGAATTGAAATGGATTATTCTACTGCAGGCAGATATGTGGTTTTAATGGAAATATTCCCTTGAAACCAACACTTAGGAACAGAAGGATACGTCATTAACATCTAATAGATTACTGTGGTTACTAATTGATTTTTAGTAATGAGATGTAATTATTGTTTTTATTTAATTTTTTTTAGAAGTTTTTATAGTCTGATGAAGTGCAGTTAGCATAAAAGCGCTTATCTAAGTTATTAAAGTGTGTAACTTCAGCTGAGGTGGTTAATGGTTGCATTTTTTTCCCTTGAAATTTGGATTTATCAATTAATCTTTGATTATAGTGTGTTTTTATGCTGTGCTATAATATACAATAATCAGGTGGTTTGCTTCTGCAGTAACTTATAGTGGCAGTGTTGTGACTCACTGAATTTTATACTACCTCCGGAAACAGGATCATGATTTTTCCACTGAGTTACTCTGATTTGTTCTAACTGCAAACAGCCTTTCACTGAGCAATTAAATCCCACTTCAGACAAAGTAGCCAAATTGCAAGTTCTGGTTAGGTATTCAAAGATGTAGTTGTAGTATGTTTTAACCAGATGTTAGAGAGTCTGTGGTAGGTGTTAGGGACAGTAGCCATGCTTACTCATCTATGGTAGGTGTCAGGGACAGTAGCCATGCTTACTCATCTGTGGTAGGTGTTAGCGACAGTAGCCATGCTTACTCATCTGTGGTAGGTGTTAGGGACAGTAGCCATGCTTACTCATCTGTGGTAGGTGTTAGGGACAGTAGCCATGCTTACTCGTTTGTGGTAGGTGTTAGGGACAATAGCCATGCTTACTCATCTGTGGTAGGTATTAGGGACAGTAGCCATGCTTAGTCCTCTGTGGTAGATATTAGAGACAGTAGCCATGCTTACGTGTTTGTGGTAGGTGTTACCGACAGTAGCCATGCTTACTCGTCTGTGGTAGGTGTTAGCGACAGTAGCCATGCTTACTCGTCTGTGGTAGGTATTAGGGACAGTAGCCATGCTTACTCGTTTGTGGTAGGTGTTAGCAACAGTAGCCATGCTTACTCATTTGTGGTAGGTGTTAGGGACAGTAGCCATGCTTACTCATCTGTGGTAGGTGTTAGAGACAGTAGTCATGTTTACTTTTCTGTGGTAGGCATTAGGGACAGTAGCCATGCCTACTCGTCTGTGGTAGGTGTTAGGGACAGTAGCCATGTTTACTTGTCTGTGGTAGGCGTTAGGGACAGTAGCCATGCTTACTCGTCTGTGGTAGGTGTTAGGGACAGTAGCCATGCTTACTCATCTGTGGTAGGTGTTAGAGACAGTAGCCATGTTTACTTTTCTGTGGTAGGCATTAGGGACAGTAGCCATGCCTACTCGTCTGTGGTAGGTGTTAGGGACAGTAGCCATGCTTACTCGTCTGTGGTAGGCATTAGGGACAGTAGCCATGCTTACTCATCTGTGGTAGGTGTTAGGGGCAGTAGCCATGCTTACTCATCTGTGGTAGACAATCGATATTTCATAGACCCATTAAAGCAGTTTCAAGCACCTTCTGGCATTTTATATTTTCCTTAATTTTCTACAGTTGCATGGATAATAGCAAAACGTTATCTTTTGTTGCAGTATAACTTGTCACTGTTCTTCAAATAATGATTTTCTAAGCATCCAACTCTCTGGAAAGAATTTAACTTCAGCTGTTATCTCTGTTTTATAGCACTTCCTGACATCAGGAAAACAAATCTCAAGATTGGAAAATGTTGTATGATGACTATAAGTGAAAGCTATAGAAAGGGTGCCCTCTCTCTCCTTTTTGTCATGCAGGCTGAGACATACTCTTTGCTATAACAGCGCACAATCTGAATGTAAATATGGCAGGGCCTTCATGACCTGTGTCTAGAAAGAAAAAAAAAAATAAATAAACAAGATGACAAAGAAACTGAAAACTAGTAAAGGGTTTCTGGGCACTGAACTGCACCGGGGGGGGGTATTATACAGAGAAAAAGTAAACTCAGTATGAGGTTAACTATACTAGAAGGAAAGATTGTGTTTTAAGTGTAATTATTTTAGCAACAGCTGCACAACTGTTGCATTTTCATTTGTCTGTTAGTAAAACCACATCTTTCAGTCCCTGTACTTAACTGAACCACACCATTGAGTTTATTATAGCCCCCATTCTCTTTCCTCTCATGAAACTTCTGAAAATGAGTTCCTAATAATTCCAAACTTCTAAGAAAAGTTATTTAATCACTTAGATTCTGTTGGCATATTAACTTTATTCTAATAACCAAGACAACACATGGGTTCTGTTCATTGTGTATGAGAAGATAGTGCAGCTGTTATCCACAAAGACCAATATTATGAAAAAAAATGGAACCACACACACACTACAACTAAAAATGGCATAACCTCTTGCCCGTGAAAATTATAAAATTTGCAGTGGGAATTATTATGCATATTGAGATCAGATAATGTATACATATGCGTTATATTCATGATAGTTATAGTGTGGTTATTATGGAAATAAATAAATGATCAACTTTTAACATGCTGTACTGAGTAGAAGTCAAAGGCAACAGCAGATCATTTAACTGCTTACTGCAAATCTGTAATTGTTTATGAGAGTCAGGGATGAAAATATTGCCTTCTGGCTTCAATTTCCTGTTGAATGCATTAAAAAATCAACTAGAGAGTAACCAAAACATATTTCTTTCTTTCTTCTTCTTTTTGATACATTTTCACTCCTGATGGAGTAATAAATGACCACAGTGCAGTGAAGCTAAGTCCAGTTATGCCATGAGGGTTAATGTTTATTCTCCTAACTATTCATGATAGCACACCTAACGTTAAATATTTTACTGATGGAAACTAGAGTGAGTAACACATTTTCAGTAGTATTAGTTTTCCATCATTCTTCATCAGCTACCATTTCACACCCTTAAAATGTAAGGTTTCATTTGTCACACTATAGTTTAATCTAAGAACAGCACGTGATGTTTCTAACTGTAGAGCGACGTTTTTATTATCTTTAATCAGGTGATAGTTTTGTTCCCCTTCCCTTTCTCCAGGCGTACAAATTCCAGTCGTTAAGCAGCTAATTTCCAGGGATTTTATTTGCATGATACTGCACCTCATAACCATTCATTTCCCTCAAAACCTTCATTACCACTCCTATGAGGAACCAAATTATACTGAATTATGCAGAGAATGACTAACTCTTATGGCATGGACTTCTTTTCTTTGCTTTTGGTTTATTATTCCTTCACTTCACATAATGAAAAATAAAAATTACTTTTCATGAACTCAAATTTCCAATTTTCTGTAACGTATTTATAACATTTACAATGTACAGTTTTCCAAAAGAAAAAAACACCCTCAAATGTTGATTACTGAAACATATACACTTTCTGTTTTTGTATTATTTAAATTGTGTCTCTCTTAATACTAATAAAAAGTACAGGTGGCAGCAAGTCCAGGCAACCTGGTATGGAATGCGGCCAAAACACATACAGATTACATTCCCTACTCTGTTTATTCATGTTTGCAAGTACAAGCAGCGTTTTCCATTTTTTCTGGCAAAACGAATGATGATATTATAATAGTAAATCAATATGTACAGCTGGGAAACTTTTAATTTCAATAATGAAATTACAGGGATAATATGATAGAGTAACTTTAGGGTTATCACTTAGTGTACAAGATCTAGAATGTAGAGCCTCTCTAGGGTCCACTGGGTGACAGTTCTGCACAATGTTAACATGTAGCCATCCTCCTCTAACTGTCAGTATCAGAAGCTGAACAGGTGACGGCTATGCAAATGTACTGTACTTGAAGCCAACCAATCCCCTGATTGCATCTTGTTATGTTACAAGTCAGGTGTGTCACTGCAACATTTACAGAGACATGACTCAGAGGAATGCTGCCATTCTGATGAATTATGTACGTCATACTCTTTGCTGTGAGTAAGCAACTAATGTGTAGATAATAATTACCAAACAAGGAAATCAGTCCTGCCCTGACAAGCTTTTTTTTTTTATTTCTGTGCATGTGAAAGTAAAATATTGCTGTGACAACATTTCTTCAAATACAAGTTAAGGGGTCATACTCTCATAATTGCTCTGCAGGCTGGCCAGTACTGTCCACTGACTGACCAATTATGATATTCTGCAAGTACAAGTTAATGCTGTACCATATAGTATCTGTCCACAACCCCTTTTTCCATCTTTGCACATGGAATCAGGTGTTACTTCAACAGTGACAATAATCTATAGCCAAGGGTTACACTGCCATGTGGCTACTTTGCCACAGTAATTCTTCCACACCACACACACACACACACACACACACACACACACACACACACACACACACACACACACACACACACACACACTCATACCTATGGCCAATTTGGAGTGACCAATTCATCTACTGCATGTCTTTGGAATGTGGGAGGAAACCAGAGCACCTAGACGAAACCCACTTGAGCATAAGGAGGACATGCAGACTCCACAAGGAAGTCACCCTAGCCAAGGATTGAACCGAGGAGCCTCTTGCCGTGAGGTGACAATACTATCCACTGCACCACTGTGCCACCTTCACTTCCTTAAATTTTAATCTAAAGGACAGCTGTCATCATCAGCAGCTATTTTATTCCGGGTCTTTAATGCTTAATGTGCATTAACAGCCTGCAATAAACGAAGAACAATTGCACAGACCCCTCTCTAGCTGAGAATTGTAGACCTAGCTTACTCACACAAAGGTAAGAGCCCTGTATTAAGGCCATAGTTTCATGGGTTCATAGGTTTCAAATCTACCAACCACTAGCCTTCAAGAAGTGTGATTGTCATAACTCAATGATGATATTTTCTATCTCCTGTCCATGCATCAAGATTATTTATGAAGAAAGTTAAATGACTAATATTGATTGTAAGGGGAAGCTTATTTCATAATCATTCACACACACACACACACACACACACACACAATGTTTGGCAATGGAGAGAAATTTGGTGCATTTAAATTCTTCTATATGCAATGTGAACTGTTATTTTTCCTATTTCCGATGCAAATGCCATAGGAAACTGTAGGATGGGTATATAGTGCATAGACTCATGTATGAAACATGTAGCCGTATTGTGTTAAAATTCTGCATGTGTAAGGGAAAACACAGTCAGGAGCATTGCAATATTCTGGACAGCACAACTAACATCTTTATGCTTGGCTTAGACGCCCAAAAATAATACAAAAATGAATAACTATTGCCACAGAAACAAAACACACCATTCATGACATTTTAAAAACAAGCTGCAACATGCATAAGGTTTCAAGCAGTACAGCACAAAAGTGTAACCTATTTCACCATTGTACAAAGTTAAAATACTGCCGTGCAAAATAGTAAAACACCCAATCCAATTTTGAGTAGATTAAAAACTGTTGAATGTGACTGCTGCATTTACTATGTTTTAATTTTGTCATAGTTAAAAATCATGAAAAAATAAGAGCATGTCTGTAGAAAAAGCTTGCCACACTTTATTTCCAGCTTTACTATAGCACGGTTACCTAGCAAGACATTATGTTGTGTGTATCTGCATGTGTGTGTGTGTGTGTGTGTGTGGGGGGGGGGGGGGCAGTTTCAAATTAAACAAAGTTCCAAAATGCAAACAGAAGCCCCGATATACAGTTTTAGCTAGGAAATAGATAATTACATCAAAGAAAATTCACATAACATTTACCTCTACATTAAGTAATTATGTTATTACAATGCATGCAAAAGTTCAAAACAAAACCAGAACATTTAAAAATGTGACAAATCATTTTAACTTCTATATTAATGATTACATAGTAATAAGACAAAATGATTAGGTAAATTCAACCAACCCCCATTTGATGGAAACACAAATTAATAAGATATGTACCATAAAAAGGAGGGACAACTAAGCTTTCAAAAAGTTACTCTAGTCATAAAAAACGCAAATCTTCCTGATCAGTAGACTAAGCTTGGTTTCAAATGCTGAAAAACAGAACACAATAACAAGTTATTTTTAATTACACTAGAAAAAGGAGAAATTGTGAATGTAGCATGTTATCAATAAATAATTAAGTGGTCACCCAGCCATGATGTTACACATGTACTTGGAGAAGAATTTGATACAGATTTTGCAGTAAACAAATGTCAGAGCCCTGTAAACACAAGGGGAGTAATCACCTGTGTAACAAAAGACATTGTAATCACCTGTATAATTACAGACATGATAATCACCTGTATAACTAAAGACATGGTAATCACCTGTATAATTACAGACATGGTAATCGCCTGTATAACTAAAGACATGGTAATCACCTGTATAATTACAGACATGGTAATCACCTGTATAATTACAAACATGGTAATCACCTGTATAACTAAAGACATGGTAATCACCTGTATAATTACAGACATGGTAATCGCCTGTATAACTAAAGACATGGTAATCACCTGTATAATTACAAACATGGTAATCACCTGTATAACTAAAGACATGGTAATCACCTGTATAATTACAAACACGGTAATCACCTCTATAACTAAAGACATGGTAATCACCTGTATAATTACAGACATGGTAATTGCCTGTATAACTAAAGACATGGTAATCACCTGTACAATTACAGACATGGTAATCACCTGTATAACTAAAGACATGATAACTGCTGCCACTATTAAAATTAAAAACAATCAAGGTCCAGGAAACCAGACCACATACTTTATGATTTTCTATATGGAATCAAGGAAAAGAAGAGCGCACAACAGTCAGTGACAAGTCCAGTCTTATCCTGTAGAAATGCTCCAACCTATGGCAAAAGGTTGTAGTATGACCAGTCCACAAAGGAGGGGTCACATCTGACCCATTTTAGACCCATCAGCCTGAATAGCTTTCTAGGAAATATTACAGAAACAGTCATAATGGAGCTTAACCAAAAATGACACAATGGACCTACTTTCATTAGATATGGAACAGTGTGATTTTTTTTTTTAATGGAAGATCTTTATTGTGGCATTCTTTGAAGGGGTTACAACACCTGGTGAAGGGTTAACTGTGTACACTGTCTAACTTGACCTTGCAAAGATATTTAACACTGTCTGAACTATCTGATACAAGGGAAGGGAATACCTGACAAAATAATAGCATTTGATGTCAGTTCATATGTAATCATGTAATGGGGCACATTGAGTCAAGGTGGGAGTTACCTGTCTATTCCAACAGGGGTTACCATTGTTGATCTGCAAGGTCCTATACTTGGCCTACCTTTTTCTTAGATGGTTCTCACATGTAAAACTAGGAAATGGGCTATGGATAATCACCTCTTGTGAGAAATACGGCCTGGGTAAGGTAAGTAATAAAAGAAATTAACATTCTCCAAGATTGTTTAAAAAATACACACCATGTATAGTACAAATGACATCACATTTAATGCCAGCAATCATATCATCATGAAACAGTGTTATTTTGTTCTAGACCAGTTTAGTCAAAAGTAAGTTTGCAGCCATTTGATTGAATTATATTTGATAGAATATTCCAGTTGCAAGGTGATGTGCAGTCTCTTGTACTGTAGTATTGTAAATGGACAGGTATGTTCCATTCATTTACACTATTATTTTTGCAGCATGGTGTGAGTTTTCTCTGAGACTGATGGGCAGTGTGATAAGGCAATTTGACCTATTTCCCATTGTTGTACAATCTCAAATTTGGTATGTATAAATGACCATGAGTGTGGGGTGTGCAGGGTGCAACCCCCCCCAAAAATGATGATTTTTCTTATTTTAATTTTCTTTTAGTGGTTTTGATGGGTTTGATGGAATCTGTTATTTTCAATTAATTCTATTTGGTGGTTTTAGCTCTCAGTTTACCTTGACATCACTGAATTTATATAGATCCTCATGACACATGGCAAAACAAATTATGATTATAGAATACGTGGTCAAATCATACTATCATTTAAGATCTACTGACAATGGAAATTAGGTTAAACTTTGATTAGCATGTGTCTAGCATAGTCAAGAAAGCACATTCTGTAAACATCCATTTCTAAAGGGCATATCTAATCACTCCAATGAGATGATTCTACCTGTTTATACTTTAGGTATTCAACCCATTATTGAATACAACACTGTGTTTTTGTAGCTTTTACACAAGCTACCTGAAACTATTTGTGAAGGCACAATGATTCCTTACTAGAAAATTCATACTTTTGGAAAATCTGACCTATTCATAAAGGACTCAGGAACTGCCATTATATTATTATTATTATTATTATTATTATTATTATTATTATTATTATTATTATTATTATTATTATGGTTGCTTATAGTAGATCTCTGCCTAGTCTAGAGACAATGTCTGATCCAGTTTGTTTGAAATGCAAATCAGGGAGCTAACATTAGATAAGAGAACTTTGTAGTGGTATACAATTACAACAGCTGGAATGATGTCAGATCCTTTTTGACTCTTTAGCCTTAATCACATTCTGAACAGTTAAACTTGAGGCCATTATACATACAAAACTACTGTGCATTCTACAAAACGGGTCTATATTATAACATCAAATTTTATAAACATTGAATGTTATAATATCGAACCCGTAATGTCGAACGCTGAAAACAGCAAAGGTGCAGGATGCCGAATTGTTTCCCAGGGAAGAAATTCGGTGAGCCGTTGCTGTGGCTTCACTGTTTTCAGCGTTCGATATGTTGGAATGTTATGGGTCGGGTTCAGGTAAGTGAGTGATTGTGTGTAGGTTAGGGTTAGGGGGCGGGTCAGGTAAGTGTGCGGTTGTGTGGACGTTAGGGTTAGGGGGCGGGTTAGGTGAGTTAGGGTTGGGGCGCGGGTCAGGTAAGTATGCGATTGTATGTAGGTTAGGGGGCAGGTTAGGTGAATTAGGGTTAGGGCGTGGATCAAGTAAGTGTGTGGTTGTGTGTAGGTTAGGGTTAGGGGTGGGTTAGGTGAGTTAGGGTTACGGCGCGGGTGAGGAGAGTGTGCGATAGTGACAGACTTTAGGGTTAGGGTTGGGTTAAAGTAAGTGGGTAGCTAGTAGTGTATGTAAAGTTTAGTTTAGGTTTAGGTGTAGGATTTTAAGTGTATGTGTGTGGATTGCTGTTTTTTGTGTGTGTTTGTGTTGTGTGTATGTTTCTCGGAATAGCGATTTTTTTCCCTGGGAAAAAATTCACTATTCTGACTGTTCGATGTTTTCAGATTTCAGTGTTTGGGGTTCGATATTATAACAGTCAATGTTTAAGAACTTCAATGTTATAATATAGACCCCTATAAAACACCTTACCACATACCATATGCTTTATAGAAAAAAAACAAGCCTATCCATTGAACCATCCTAAACTTTTCTGAAAGGTTATTAAGGACTTAATAGGATCCAATGGGAAGATTTCAGTATTGTTCATATGGAATTACTTGTGAAGGTTAATATGATACAAGCTATCAAAAAGCATATACTGGAGGTAAAATATAACAAAGGTTTAAGTAGAACCTCCTCTATTAGTGTTCCTATGAATCATCTTAAAACCTTACATGTAATTTTGCTCTGGGTACTTTATCAACCATTTTTCTTAAAATGGCCTCAACCATTGTCATAAAGTATTAACTCAAATCTAGAGCTTGTCCTTATTATTAGGTATTATAGCATCCTTATTTAAAAATGTAGTCATCTGGTTACTTCCAAGGTTTGTTAATTTAGAATCACCTCTTGATTTTCAGCTAACAGAATACTTGCAAATTGGAAAATCTACTTGTACATGTCAGCATGAATTTAAAAATGGATACAATGTCTTTACTGCCATCTGTTGCTTTATGGACACTTATATACCTTGGTACTGAAGCAGAGCCACGTTCTTTGGCTTAAAACGAACAAATCTAATGGAAGATCGGAGTTTCAAAGAAAGAACTGTCAGGTACCAATATAACTACCAAAAGTATTGAGCGTTCATGGTGATTTCTGGAATGGCCAGTTCACACATAAGAACTTTTATGGCAGGTGTCCATCAGGCTCAGTACTGAGTTCTATCTTATTGCCCATTTTTACAAGTGACTTTACCCTTGAAGTGTCAGGAGTGAAATCCATCAAGTAATCTGACAATCTGTTTCTACTTAATGGAGGAAAAGTTGAGGAAGATAGTAATCTGCAAAAGGATTTCATGAAATCCCTGCCCTGGCTTCTTTGGACTTCATGAAACAACCGCTCTGGCTTCTTTGGAGTTCTTGAAACTATGGCTCTAGCTACTTTCCAGTAAACAAGTGATGAACCCTGAAAACTACATTGATTACCATTGGTATGCCTCTGAGGTCAGATAAAGGGGTACCCAGCCAGTGCAGGATCCTTTTAATGACATCATAACAGTGTTTAAATTGATAAAGTACTTAGGAATATGGATAGCCATAATCAGTTACCTGGCAGTGTGTTGATTTAAAGTATTCCCAACAGACTGACTACAGTCTATGATTGCCTCTACAGTACTCATACCAAAGTTGTTTCTAGATTAATTATCAATACCAACATGCCTGTTTGCTCACTGAATAAAACTCCCACAGAGTATACATTTTGGGACAACTATAATGATATCACCATTATGCCAGTTCTGCAAATCTCATTGCTGGAACAGAAGAAGAAAATAATCTCACAACTAAAGCTCACTGGTGTCCACTAGCTATCCACCACCGGCAGCACTAAGTACATAGTACCTCTTATGGAGGCTACTAATCTGCCTTTCAGCTCATACTTGCTGTATCCTCAAGTGCAAAATAAACAAGGAAATGCATTGTCTGATGATCTTAGATCTGACCAGTATGAATGAACCTTCCATCATTCCGTTCAAAGATGGCCTACACAGCTACTTGGAAACTGACAGACACTGCCATTCTGGGGAAACACAAGCTGCTACTTGTAATTCTTCTTCCTCACTATCTACTCTATCCACTTCCTTACTCATCTTCCATCTTATAATATCTAGGACTCAGTTTAAATCTTAAAAAGACTCTTGAACCTACCACTCTGATCCTGAGTAAACACTCCATCTCAGCCTTCCTCCTACCTAGCACATCTCTCTGTCCATAGTTAATGCACTCCTCCTTGCCTTTCCCTGCCATCGCTTAAGAATATCCTAGCAGCATGCCTATTGTAAGATGGATTGTCTGTATCATTATCACTGAAATCATTGGATCTATGTACTGCAAATGACACACCTGATTCATTTATCTGTTTGTTTGTAATGTAACCATGTGAACTCTTCAAACTTTTTGCATCAGTGCATCTTCATAAACTTCTTATTAGCTGTGCTGTAAACCATGCATACTGAACTTTTGACTCATGCATTAAAGTCATCTAAACTTATTTCTGAGCTCTGTGTACAATGTAATCATGTCCTCTCCTGTAAAGCTGTGTAATTTCTGACTTTCTTATAGTTACACCACAGGGCTTTTCTCTTAGGGCGTAATTTGAAAGTGTATTTGCTTACTGGGACATTCCCAGTTACCAAGGAGAAATAAATAATAAATAAACACATTTGTGTTGACCTCATCTTATTGTGAGTGCTGCAGATTTTTTACATCCAAAATGAGGCACAACACCACACACCTTTTTGCTCATTAGTTAGTCATTTATGGGATTCAATATTATTGTATTTATTTTTCTTCAGCCAAGAATGGAATGCAAAACTAGAGGCACATAGAATGAAACAATGGGCAAATGGGGGAGATCAGAAGAAGCTGAGAACCAAGATAGAAGGGAATATAGTGAAACAGGTTATCAGCTTCATGTATCTGGGAGGGATGGTTGAGGAGAAGGGAAGTCTGAATGAGGAGGTCAAAGCTAGAAACAGAGGGGCTGCATCCAACTGGCACAGAGCGTCAGGTGTAGTATATGAGAGAAGAATGACAGAGAAACTGAAAGTAAGCTGTACAATAAAGTGGTGCAGCCAGTACTATTGTATGGTACAGAAAACCTGGGCAGTAAAGGCAAAGCACTTAAGAAACCTTGAGGTGTTGGAAATGATGTGCCTGAGACAGATGGCAGGGTGCACACTGTATGACAAATGAAGAAATGGGGACATAAGAGCAGAAGCCAAAGTCACTCCAATTGCAGAAATGGTCAAAGAGAACAGATTATGGTGGTTTGACCAAATCTGTAGAAAGGAGGTAGACAATCTGGTGAAGAAGCTTTGTGTCAGACAGGAAGAAGGCAAGAGGAAGCAATGGTTTCCAGCAAAGAGGTGGGTGTATTGTGTGAGAGAAGACCTGTGACAGTCAGGCATAAGTGTCAAAGAAGGTAGGAGATTGGCAGTGAATAGAGAGAGGTGGCAACAGTCGACACAACACCCCGATCCCATGCAGAAAATGGTGAAAAGGTGGCAGATGATGATGCAAAGTAGGCAGCAACAATGTGACCCTCATCAGTGTTACCACATTTGGTGGCATACATTTCATCTGCCCTCTTAGCTTGGTATAGTATAATAATTTAAATGTGTCTTATTTATTCTAATCAGGGTGATAACGATAACTATCTTGTAGGTGGGCAAGCATTCTGATGATGTTAAAACTGAAGATTGTTGAATTGTAATCTGAATGAATAGGGTGTCAATGTATTATTTTTATGCCAGTATAGAGTGATTACAAAGGTGTATGCAGTTGTATATATGTGGGTTTCCTAGGGGCTGGGGACACCCACTGCTAACAGTTCCAAAGAAATAGTTCAGACACTGTGTCACAGAGTACATACAGCCAGTATACCCATGTGCAGACATGCAGATTTTAGCTAATGATACTGCATTCAGGAACGAGGAGCTAGCTTGTCAACATCTTTCAGAGTGCCATTGCTGAATTCCCACATATCTGTAGCAAATTAACTGGTGCCATTTTGTTATTTTAATGGTACTGAAATACTCTAAGTTTGTAATCCTTCTGTCATTTTGCTCTTCATTCAGAAACTTAGCCAAAGCATTTGTGTTTCTTGGCTTTACTGGTTTTGAAAGGCTATGTCATTATTAAAATGTCGATTATGTTCATTAGGTTTTCTATACATAAATTGAACAACTGCAATATTAGCTGTGCAGCATGCCAAAGCAGAGTCTTTCCCCCAGATTTACTATTCTTTCGTGCAGGACTAGCTCAGTCCTGCATGGAAGCGGCCATTTAGGAGCAGGACTGCAGCGAGCCATGCATATTAATGAAGGCATGCTGCCTGAGCTCCTAATCTTACAGGGAGTGTGTAAGAGTGCAGGGGGTGTGTCTGAAAGCAGAGCTCTCAGAATATACACACCCCTGCAGTGAAGAACAGCAGAAAGTCCTAAAAGAATGAGCGAGACCACTCATAAGTGTATGCATACCCCCAGCAACACCCCCCCACATGTACAAGAGCAATAGTTAACACAAAAAAATATAAAGCTACTTTATATTTTTATGAAACAGATTAAATTTAACCATAGGTGCGTGGGTTTGCCTATCGCTTAGCTATGGTTAATGCAGCTTAAATGGCAGAAGAGGATAAAAAGTAAGATATATGCAAATTATGCAGTATAGCAATAGTGTAGTGGGCAGAGCATGCGCCTTACTCCCGGTTCGAGTCCCACTGCAGTGCATTCCATTTTCCATGTCAAATCACTTTATAACCAATATTTTTAGTTGCATAACCTACTAAATAACATATATTTGTGACTTGGAGTACTGCATTAAATGCAGATGTGAGGTGTCAGTGTCATAATGTTGCAAAGTCCACAGATAATCACATGTGCCCCATACAGTATATGTACACAGGAATCAGGGATACAAATGGAAGGTAAAATGTGTAATGAATGATAACTCCATACAGCTTCCAAATCTCCCACCTTCCCAAGAACCATTAGACATCACTGTCTAAATTAGTGCGGTGGTAAGTGGGAGTAAGCACTAGTTAGCAAGTGTAAGCACTATTAAGCAGTAGTAAGCAGGAGTAAACATATGTAAGCACTAGTAAGCGGGTTTAAGCCTGTTTGCATGGGGGTAAGCAATGCACACACAGGTTAAGTAGTATTGAAGCTAACTCTCTGTAAGCATATTTAACCAGAGGTTAGCAATGCTTACCCTCATGCAAACCCATGCAAACCTACTTACAAGTGCTTAAAAGCGCCTTAATCACTCTGTATGCAACAGCCGCTGTTCTGGCCAGAAACAAAATAAACAGCCTTTGCACGACTTGAACCCAGGACCCTGTACACTACAGTTACAGTAGTTAACCACTAAGCCATCACAGCAGTGTATAAACCTGAGGTATCACCAAACAAATCCTCACTAT
Organism: Protopterus annectens; assembly: GCF_019279795.1. Taxonomy (NCBI): domain Eukaryota; kingdom Metazoa; phylum Chordata; order Ceratodontiformes; family Protopteridae; genus Protopterus; species Protopterus annectens. Next base: position 725,356,357 of record NC_056734.1, on the reverse strand, counting down.
AGTAAAATCAAACAACATGTGAAAGGAATCTATATACAGTCTTTTGTTCTATAACCTACTACATAACATAAATATGTGAACTGGAGTACTGCAGTAAGCCCAGATGTGAAGTTCCCTAATAAACACAATGACCCCATACAGTGTACGTACACATAAATCATGGATACCAGACATATATATAACATGTAATGAATAATAAATCAATGCCAAAAAGCAAACAGAATGCAAATTAAATATAAAGCAATGCTAAGCATTGCACAGGCCAGCTTAGTAGGTGTAAGCAATGTGTAGGCCAACTAACTCAATTTGCCCATTAGTATACCCCTTTAAACAATGCCAACTTTAGGTAAGCAGGTTTGCCCATATCTCAGCCTTTTCAAAACCATGCAATCATGGTAAAGTGCAGGAAATCGGCCCTATTTAAACCCAACAGGGGAGAATACATCTCATAACTGGTTGTAGCTTCCCATTGCAGGCACCATGTCTGGAACGGGAGAGGTTGTGCACTTTTGGGCGCAGTGCTGGGGCATCCAGGAGTCCAGAGTCATGGCAGGACTCCTTGTCAAAGAACATGAGCAGAGATTGCTGCAGGGCCAGTACAAAGGTTCCCAATATAAAGCGGAAGCCTGGGACTGTCTCACCCATGACCTCACCAGTGCCACTGGCATACCCCAAACTGGTGAGTAGGTCAAGCATCACTATGCCTACCTGAAGTAGCAAAAAAGGGATCTCTTGGATCAGTGGATCCAAGAGGCTAGGAGGACAGGGGAGGTCCCAGATGTGTGTAAGTATCACTCCACTACCTGTTTAATAATTGCCAGCTCATGTATATTATGGATAGGTATGTCTAAATATTCCTCTTTTGTCCTTCACAGTGGCAAGTGAGTGGGCTGCGAACCAGGAGGCCCATGGATGTCACTTGGAGAGGTTGCAATGTGAGGTAGGTTAGTAATACTCTTGCATGTGCTGTCATAGGAAATAAATATGAAAGTATTAGTAAGTTAATTTTCTGTATAAAACCTGTATTGTTTAAGGCAAGTACTGTATACACCAGAGAATATGGCAGGAAGAGTTTCATACAGGTTGTATGTAAATAAAGCATAATAGCCTGACAATAAAGGTCTAACTGCTGGACTGCACGTGTTTACTCTGGTATCATATGGTAATGTAGATTTGCAATCATGTAATAGTACTGTTGTATTAAGCACTGTTACCCACACTGTGCAACATAAATAAAATGTGTAGGAATGTCTGCATATGACTGGTGTAATCCCCAGAGGTCATTTAGTAAAACAGAGAGACACAGAGAGAAAACAGTGAAAAGACAGACAACAAAATTTGAATAGCACACACAAGTGAGACGTGAAGTGTTGTATTTTTAGCACATACAGCCATGGTTCGAATCCTGGGAGTGGTAGTAGTCTGCATATGGAATCATAACCCACAACTTTACAGATATGTCCAGAATGTCCAGTAAATTGGCACATATCTGCTGCCTGTCACTCTGTCCCCCTGGGAAATCAGTGGGGTTATCCCAGACGTATAGGCTGCAAACAAGAAATACAACTGTCACACATCTGTAAGAACAAACCTGTCACTCTAGCAACTCTCCAAACTGTTATGAGAGTAATAAGCCAAGTATGCCCCATCTACACCCACATGTTGTCAAGCTGTGACCAGAGTATGTACAGTAACAGAGTGAGATGTATGTGCATATTACTAACGTGGATTCTAGTAATTTGTAAGACAACATTCAAGTAGTTCTAACAAACATTGCTCTCACAGGTCCGTTTGATATGAACACTGTGCCTAGAAATAAAAGATTGATACCCTGTACTGGTACTGTTTACTCTGGTACTGTATGGCATTGTGAGGTATCACTCATCACTGTCACCCACACTGTGCTACATAATATAACTGTCTATAAAATCCTGTATAAGAGCGTTGTAAGTCACTAAAGGTTGAAGAGGGCAATACATGCATGTGGTCAAGACATGGCCAGAGTCTGTGCAAAAACAGATGGACAGGTATGTGCATAACATCAACCTGGAATCTGGGAGTATGTGTAGAAACAGTTAGTGTTACCAAACAATTCCTCCAAAGGTATACCAGGTAAGAGATGTATACTGCAGGTAAAACCAGTTCATGTATATAGTTGTTGACAGCCATATCACTGTCCAAACTAAGGTAATAGGGTAGTGTAGTAATACTTGTAAGGTACAGATAACAGCACTGACTAGGAAAGTAATGCGAACTACAGGAATATACTAGTTGTTAATTGACATTTTTCTCCCCCTCCCCCACCATATCTGCAACAATAAACTAAATACCCAACTCAATTGGTACGTGATGACTTCACTGTAATGTTGGGACATCTGTCCTATTGTTTGATAATTATTTAAATCTGTTTCTATGCATGTGCTATGTTAAAATACTCCAACATTGGTGGCATGGTGCTATCACTGTACCTGCATGCTGTTGTAATTACCACTGTGGTCCCATATATGCATGTGTTCTGTTTGCTATGCAACTGTTTCATATCTGGTGTCTAGGTTAATGGGAATATCTATGCATGCTGTTATACCTAATCCTGGAATGTGTTGACTATTACTAACCCACATATGTTGATAAAACATAAACACCATAGCATGTATAGGAATGAGAGTCCCAGCGGACCCACCTGTCCCACTTCAACTGGCCCTGGCACCGGGCACCAGCACGTCTGGGGCCCAACCTGGTACCTCCTCGTCCATTGGTCCTGCACCACCTTCGGGTGGAGCCACCTTAGGGGATGGGGCTCACCCACCCCGGGAGCGGGCACGGACAGGAACCTGTCACCCATCTCCAGGTCCGGGTCATGGTGCATAGTGAGCTCAATCAGCAGTTTGGAGATCTGCTACACCAGCTTGAGGGTCGCGTGTCACAACTAGAGGGTCGGCCTGGCTCTCCAACTCAGTCCCCAGCACAGCCATCTTCGGGGCTGTGAAGGTGCAGTGGTGACTGCCCATTGGTGGGGACCTCAGTCACACTGTTTCCACTAGGGGGCTCATGGGCTTCCGATTTCCCAACACCCCTCACCATCAAGGTGTTTACCCCCACATGTGTCATATACTGCCCCTGTATGTGTCTTGTTTGTTTTGTCTGTTAACCTACCCAACCTACCTTCTCAAATATACCTACTATCCCTCCCCAACATCCCACTCTCACCTGAAAAAAAAGGGCAATCTGTTCCCAAAAAAAAAATCTCACCCCATACATAGCTGTCCATTCCACACCCGTGTCCACTGGACACATGTAAGCTGGTCTAATTGGCATCACAACATATTATTGTTGTCCTCACCCCTCTCACAGGGGTTTGAGTGTCCAAATCTACCTCCAAATTCAGTGTATATGCACAGCTGTTGATGTAGAAGAAATGGGCAGCTATGGACCTTCCAAACACCCTTTTTGCACACCCCTAGCTATTTTCCCTCCTGTCTTTCCCTCTTTGTGCCCCTTTTTCACCACTTTCCTATCAATCCTTTTTTCTTTTAAAGAAATTAGCATGGGGGTAAGCAAGAGTAAGCACTTTTAAGCAGCAGGAAGCGAATTTATGCTTATTTGCATGGGGTAAGCAATGCCTACATAGATTAAGCAATTGAGAAGCTAAATCAGTATAATAAACTGTAACCAGAAGTTAGCAGTGCTTACCTCTGCTTAAACCTTCGCAAACCCACACAAACCCACTTACAACTGATTAAATATGCCTTAATCACTCTATATCCAACGGCCCTTGTTCTGCCCAGCAATAAAATAAACAGCCTTTGTACAAAACCCTGCTGTTTTCACAAACATATCAGATATACAAAATCCTGCTGCTTTCACAAACATTCAATAGTACAGGAAATGTATTTAAACATGTAGATGTATGTGTGTGTGTGTGTGTGTGTGTGTGTGTGTGTGTATATATATATATATATATATATATATATATATATATATATATATATATATATATATATATATATATATATATATATATATATATATATATATATATATATATATATATATATATATATATATATATATATATATATATATATATATATATATATATATATATATATATATATATATATATATGCATGTGGGTATATATATATATATATATATATATATATATATATATATATATATATCCATATATATATCTATATATATATATATATATATATATACATACATCTATAGATATATATGTCTGCATCTATATATATATATATATATATATATATATATATATATATATATATATATATGTAAGCATAAATATATATCTATATATGTATATACAGACATATATCTATAAATATAAAGAGAGCATAACAAAAACATATATGTCCACATGCACCTTTAATGGGGGTGAGGGGGCCCAAACAACATACGTATTGTATTTATAGATACCCCTCCCACAGCCAAACATGTCTGCCATGCAATACAGTACCAACTGTTGCAAATCCCATAACAAGGGCCTGACACAACATGGGCACAAGATGTTAACAGTACTCCATCCCACCTCTATGATGTCAGGCTGGTATCATTTATTTTATTTTATTTATTTATTTTATTTATCATTTGTTGACCGGGAAAGTCTGACTAGGTTCCACAGAGCCTGTTTTCAGCGGAGGCCCGGAGAGAAATGCTCCAGATGCATGTCTTTGGAATCAGTAACATATCATGCAGTACAGTCTGGCTACCATAGGGAATGTACAATATGGAAGCAATCAACATTCCTAAGATACATATACACAGACACATATATGCAAATACATACATATATATATATATATATATATATATATATATATATATATATATATATATATATATATATATATATATATATATATACATATATATATATATATATATATATATATATATATATATATATATATATATATATATATATATATATATATATGCGTGTATGTGTGTGTGTGTGTGTGTGTGTGTGTGTGTGTGTGTGTGTGTGTGTGTAACTACACATAAACACAGAAATATGTATAAGAAGATACATATGTAGAAGGTGCACAAAATACGGAACAGCCACTATGCCTACAGTTGCCACCTTACCAACTGGACACTGTATAAGCCACCTATACAAATGACAGCTGTTGCCTGCAACATATACCCACTGAGAGGCCAAAGGATATAGCACCACACACAGGTTTTCATACATGGGAAAGCTTTATTTGTGTACTATTACAGTTGTATATGCCATGTCACATAGCTGTTTAGACTCTGACATACATATAAACAGACTAATGCAACTGTGAAACAGTTATATTAGTACAGTATTCTGGAAAGGTTTACATATGTTGCTGTCCAGGCTAAGGCCTTCAAGTAGTACAAGAGTAAAGACAGACTTGGCCACAGTATAACAATCAATCAACAGTAAGTAATGCAGATGTATAGTCCAGAAGCCTCTGTCTACTCTCTATACACAATCTCTAGGGGGTAAAGTCCTCAGTTGACACAATGGGATGCATCTGTTACATAACAAGGCATAACTGACACCATCACAATCACACTGACAAATACAACAGTTTGTATAACAGGAAGCAGTAGGCCTGCATTTACTCAAGGTGAATTGTATGGTAATGTAAATCCAGATACCTTAAGGCAGCTTACCCCTGATACCCACACATGTTGCAACAGTATAGGTTAGTTATGGTGTATCCCCCCCATAGACTGACATACAGGGCCATATACCACTGTTACATATTCTGGCCTCTGGAGTGCATATGGGCACACATGTACTGTGTAGATGAAGCCCACACATATATGGACCCAACCCCACAATATGTGTGGGGGCCACAACAGCAGTTGACTGATGGCAGGAATGGCAGCATGCCATACTCACAGCCCACTACATAACAACCCCTGACAGCATGTCATATGGACAAAGCCTGGTATGTAGGTGGAGGACAGAGGCTGGAATACAGGCCCATATGTGAAATACTGTTGTCATACACTAAGCAAGTC
>NC_056734.1:725240327-725345327 GCF_019279795.1 Protopterus annectens | reverse complement strand
GTGGTCCCATCTCAGATCAAGGAAGGGTGTGCCATATCAATAAGGGTTTGTACACTCCACATAGCCATGGTATACACTGACGGTTGTCAGTGTAATAGTATTGGATTGGTCATACATGGTCTGCTGATGTTGAGATCTGTAAACCAGACATCAGGCATTCACAAATGACATCTGTCCACATATCATCCCAGGTATGTGTTGCTGAAAAACACAGGGGCTGTGAGCATTAGAGCTGACATAACTGACACAGTACTACACATTCAGCAATGGGTTGTGCACCTGTGAGGTTTGGTGCACAGTACATGGCAGGGTGCAGAACAGGTGCACAGCAATACTGTGTACATGGGTGCAGTGGCATCCAGGAGAAGGGGCATCACATACTAACACAGCACATGCATCACACACATGTATACTGTTGTTAGCATGGATTGACTATAGCTGCACTGCATGCTGTTGTATACCAGATGTTATGCATGTTGACAGATGGGTAATAGGAGGACTGTGTGTACTATCATTGTGCAACCTCACCTGTATGTGTGTGTGTGTCTCAGAGGGTGGCTATTTTGTCTGTAGGGTCACTCTGGTGAAGTGGAGGGAGGGTGATGCATGTAGGATGCATGTGTGTGTGTTTGTGTGGGTGTCCATGTATGCACATGTGTGATTGTGGGGTTGTTCATACAGCAGTAATTTCATTTGGGATTGTGCAGTACATGGACATGGACTGACACATGACACACCAGGAATACTTGTCATGTATGTAATCACAGGACAGCTGATAGTATAATAAGGTCTGTAGCATGGAACATGCATTGGGAGGGAAGGTAGACACCAGGTATACCCTTAATATTGCATTCAGCAGAGAGGTGACTGACAACCCATGTATGCAGCACTACAGATGCATTGGGGAATTACTATCAACACCAGGGAGTGTATCCATATATTACAGTTGTCACATGATAGGTTGATTGAGCAGCATATCTGGCATGTACTGAGCAATACTTACACATGACACTCCAGTGAGTGATATTATGGAGTGAACATAGTAGCCCCTCACATATAGGGGCAATGCTCACGATGTCTGGACATACACAGGGTGAACACTGAGTGACAGCAGTAAGGCCATGTAAAGCCACTCCACTAAGGTCAGGGAGGTAATGGAATAAAAGGTCTTGTGTTGTGATCACTTGTCTAGGCATTTAGAGGAATGATACATTAAAGAGTGGTATTAATGAGTGTATGTTACCAAGTGTGATGCAGGATGGAGAATGCATGGGAATTAACGTGGGACTGTCTGTAAAGTCACGGACAGGTAGGTATTAAGGTGGTGTGTGTGTGTGTGTGTGTGTGTGTGTGTGTGTGTGTGTGTGTGTGTGTGTGTGTGTGTGTGTGTGTGTGTGTGTGTGTGTACTGTTATGCAATGTTGTACAGGTCTTAAAGTGCGTTTCTTGTTTTCCCCCACAGGTGGTGAGGTGGGTCAGGATCCCTCCTGCATGCAATCTGATGCTGGTGTCCATACAGACACCGAAGATGATGATAGTACTGTTGAGGCACAGGTGGGGTTGTCAGGGGCTGAAACAGTGCCATCATTTGACATCCCCCTTTTAGCCACCCCAACCCCTCACACAGTTTCAATGCATATACATACCCCATCACCAGTGGCCATAGCAGAGGGACAGCTGGCGTTTGGTGGCAGTGCACAGGACAGTGTGGTAACCATGCCTACTGTGTCTGGTCACAGCAGGCATAGCCAGATGTCTGGTAAGGCAACACATAGGCAGATATCCCAGGGTGTTCATGGTAGGGCCACTGGTCATCATGCCCATGGCAGAGGCACCCCAACTGGTACTGTCAGGCACATGTTTCAGGCTGTCATGGCAGTGCAGGCACATATGGAATGTTACACCAGACAGGGCTTGAAGCTGCAGAGGGCTGCTTTCGCATCTGCAAGCGACAACTTCTGTGAACTATCTGGTGCCATCTGTGCTTATACTGAGTTCATGGATAGACTGTCTGGTGAGATAATGGCCATCATCGACCGTGGTTTGTCCGTGCTTGAATGTGTGGTTGGAGTTCGGACACGCCGCTTGGACATAGGCCAGCAACTCCAACAGCTGGCAGTCAATGTGGATGTGCTAGGACACCAAGGGGCTCCTGTAGTGGCAGTACCAGCCCCAGCAGGGGGGGATGCTGTCCACACCACACCAGAGCAGGCCATGAGCAAGTGGTCCTGGCCAGTCCCAGCAGGGACCTGGTTCCAGTGGACATCTGTCATCATCAGGGGAGAGTAACACATTGAGGCCTGTACCTGGATGTGCCCATGGAACACCTGGCAGGCACAGTCTACGTGTCATTGGCTGGAGTCAGTGAACTGCACACCCTGCCAGGTATGGCCAGCAGCTGTCCAAACACACCCGTGTAGGGCCGCCACATGGCAGAACTGTGTGCATGCATACCAACACACTATACAAACACACCTAGGGCAACCCCATACTTAGACACACATCACCACACCCAGTTCACCTCATTACACCTCTCACCCACACACATGGTGTCAAATGTATGGCCCACCTTTGGCCTCTGGCAAACCAACAACACACCCTCTGCATATGAAGATACCTACTCCACATCCCTGTCATGCATAACATTGATGCAGGGACAGGCTAATATGGTTCTGATGTGCACAGTGACTGTACTACAATGAACCAAAGTGCAGTGTGACATGTTGTCAAGAGTAAAGTTTAATGCATACATGTCAGGTAGTGTAGCCATCCAGCAATGATGCATTATAGCTCTTAGTAACACTGGTTGATTGTGGTCTCCATAATGTTATCCATTGTGTTGTAGATGTACATGTGTCAGCATGAGGATGGTCTGCAGTCATATTCCACAATGGGGTATGGCACTGTGGTGACACCATGGCTGTGACCATATCTGGGGTACAGTTGAACACATGTCACAGGTTTGTATAACAGTTATTGCCTGTGCCACATGGATAGGTGACCCGCTGGGACATGTATAATCTGCAACCTGATGTAGACCCATCCACATACATGCATACTCTTACTTGGCAACACTGGGACTAGACCCCTACCTAGGTATGTAGTGCTACTAAATTGTGTGGCTTTCATTGCACACACCAGACAGTGTTTAGGGTGAGGTGTGTTCCAAGTTGCATGTTACACGCAGAACATCCCCAGACATGTACAGTATGCTAATGGGGGATATAATGGGTGTATATGGACAATACATAGTGTGACATGCCTTCATATACACATTAACAGACACATAACAGGCAGACACATGTCTGAGAGACCTGGCCCTATCACTGCTAACTAACTTGACCATGTGTCCAATGTGTTACAGGTAGGTTGCACACAGCACATGCATAATTGGGTTGGATTGTGGTGTCAGTTACCTGTATGGTTGATGGTGACAGTGGTAACCATAAAGTGGTACATGGGACATATACTGGGTGTACCTTGGCATAATGAGAGTGTACACAGCACCCACATCCCCCAGTGGATAGTGTACTCCCTGAAACCTATGATCACACTCTGACATACCCACAATCACACATTGCCCATGACTGCAATACAACCCATTGTATATCCCAACAGTGGTACTACAGGGATTGCATCTAATGCACATGCCACAGGCATAGTATGGTGTTGCATTGTCATGCCTCACCTATGGGCAGCAACAACACTATCTGTACTACTGTGTGGCAATGGGTAGTGTAAGAGGAGTATATGGCCTTGGAATACTGTACCCCACAGATATAAGGACATGCACACATACACAGACTTGCCAGAACTCAATGGGTATTCCATGCCTATCAACCCATTTTGCAACACTGTTGTGCTGGTACTGCAAGGCTCATGTAGCTGGTATGGAGAGGAGCATAACAGGGTACATGTCCCATACAGCAGCAGCCACAACTGACTATGGCAATGGGTGTTGTGGTGGTTGTGAAGGCCCTCATGGAATTCCCAAGTACAGGTGTGCTGACACACAGACACTGCTATACTCAGTACTGGGGTGCATCCCTGCAGGTGGTCATAGCTGTGTATGTAGCTATTGTCCATGGAGAGATGGGTTGTGTAGGGGATGTGTGTACAGTAGTATCCTGCCACTTGCCATGTGGCAGCAGGCAATCTATCGACAGACACCACTGTGGTGACAGGGTGAGAGTGATATGCATCAGCCAATCCTCTGGGTGCCTCCTTCACATGGCCACTGAGGTGATCAAGTTGACATGTATGCAACATGTATTACAACACATGGTTAGTGTCTGTGATGGAGACCTGTACCCAAGCATTTTCTGTTGACTGTGGTAGTGTAGTGGAGGTACCCATGGCATGCGGTGCATACAGGGTGTTGTCTCCTATATGTGCCAGTTCTTACACCACTGAGCAGACATGTAAGTGTCAATCAAGCATAGGTTGCCTGTACATATCCCAGCTGGATACCTGCCATCTGCACATCTGTATAAGGACTAACAGTCATCAGCTTGGCAAGTAGCTATGCAGTAGGATGAATGTGTTGACAGATAGACATTTGACAACAATATGTATGCCATAACTACATGTTGGAAGCCCTCACTAACATGTGCTGTATAGACGGTTGTCTACAGTTACATTCCACATGTCAGATCATTATCCAGTAGGGGCTATATATTGTGACACATCTCAAACACCAAGGATACAACAGGGATGCCTCAGATTTCAGCTATGCCTGCAGGTGTGCCTGTTGTCAGTACTATGTTTAGCACTCTACTCTTGCCTGGGAAAGCACTGTCAACAGTAGTACCGCCATGAAGGTCTATATTAGCATATTGAATATTTAACAGTTCGAATCACTAAAGGTCGACCGTTAGTGATCGAACTGGTAAAACATAAAATGTTCAGAAAAAAAATAAAAACAACAAAAAAAACTAAACGGTGTAGGTAGCAGGAAAGCCCCTCTGCACCCCCACACCCCCTGCTACTTAAATATACCAACTCTGAGACTACACTACATTGAAGAAAACGGAAATCTCTCCTTACAGAGATTTTCGTTTACTTGTTCAATTTTCTGCAGTTTCACTTTTCTTGTGTTGACAATGTCAGATTCGACATTGTCAGCTTTCGAGAATTTAATATAGACTCCTGCCATAATACACTACATGCCAGTGTGACAGCACACACCCTGGGCTACTACCCCTGTATGTAACACATTCACATTGATAACAGTGCTGTACAGGCCTCATATACTTCTGTGTCCCAGACATGACACTTACACCCCTTGCAACTGTAATGACAGCACATAGGCACATGTATTGTACATGACATTACATACACTTATTACAGATATCACTACCCTGCTATGTTATTGGACTGGGTGGTGTGAACGGGTTACTAGGGCTAAGCCATGTTTAGCAGGTATCAACATTGCTCCAATATAACAGCTAAGCTGATTTGCACACTGGAAAGTGAAGCCTACACTGTGTAAGCACCAGTACATTTAACAGTAGCTTAGCACCACTTAGCTTTGCACAAACCCGCACAAACGTGCTTAAAGCTGCTCAAAACTGCCTTAACCACTCTGTATCTGGCAGCCCTTGTTCTGCCCAGCAACAAAATGAACAGCCTTTGCAGGTCTTGAACCCAGGACCCTGTACACTATAGTCACAACACTTTACCACTACACCATGACCACTGCAAAAACAGCTTTTGTTTTTCCAATATATCTGTCAATACACATATTGATTAGTATTGAACAATTGCCTTTACTTCCACAATTGTGTAGTACTTGTTATTAATATGACTGTTGCATCACATATGTTGTTTTACCATAATGTACACATATTAGACACATACGGTGAGATACATCTGGGAGGGTATACACAACCGTGATGTTTACACATGACAGGAATATGGATATATACATATGCATATGTAATATATGTCTACATGTACATACACATGTATATTCATACATATGTCTGTATACACATCTGTATAGTACATCATATAGATAGCCATGTGTAGATCTTTTTGCATATATATATATATATATATATATATATATATATATATATATAGCTATATATGTATACACATCCTATGTGTACAGATATGCCTATTTATGTAGACATATATGTAGATATCTATAACTATATGTGCATACATATCTATCCTGATATACTTATTACTGTCAATATATATGTAGATATCCATAAGTATATGTGCATATATATCTCTATCTGTATATGTGTAGACATATATTGCTGTGTGTATGTATATATTTAAGTGTTTATATGTATATATATATATATATATATATATATATATATATATATATATGTATAGGTGTGTATATCTATATAGATATATGGATAATAATATATACATATATGTTCACTATATGTCCAGAACATGGAGTGGAGTCCTACCTCAGCACCAATAGTCCCAACCTCTTAGTTCAAGGGGATGTCGAGTATGAATTGCAGGTATATATGTAGACTGTTGCTACTGTAATAGGGGTTGACGTAACAGACATGTTGTGTGTGGGAGGTCATATCTGCTTTTAACATGTGCACCATTGGCTTCTGACAGACATCCTAAGGACATCATAGTACAGTACCACTGCTAGCACAGTAATGATCCTGTGGACTACAGCAGAGATATGGCCAATAAATGTGGACAGTCTGACGCACTCTGGTCAGTCCAGAGGTATACACAGAATCCCTTAGTGCAAGACATGTGGACCAAGCCTGAGAATGTGGATGTTAGCCATGTGGATGGGTATGTGAAGACTGGTAGAGATGGGTGAAGGCTGCCAGCCTAGTCAAATAGAATTTGGTACATAATTCAGTCCTTTGTAAATATGAATGCTCAAATATGGGCTTGTTTTCTTAAATGAAAGAATATGCTGTGAAATGTTGAACTTAAAACAATGTAGCAACATTGCCCTCTGCTGTAAATAAAGCTAAGTCAAGCATTTCTTGTCTGTTCTTTGAAATTAAAATTATTTCATGACTGTCTTTGATGTTTACAATTCGGCTCTGGCTGGGCTAGATGAAGGCTTCTGCCTATTGATTTAAGGCTAAAGTTAATGACCAGAATTTACATGTGGAATGTCCTTTATTGCTCTATTTTTTGCCTAGGTGTAAAAAAAATGTAAATACAGTTTCTGTCAGCCTGGTAACACCAGGAAAGTTTTAAAAAATGATGTAATGGGAATCAGGACTGCAATAGCAATTTAAACAGAGAGAATCAGAAGGTATTATGCATTTTTGTCTTGATCATCCAACTCACAACACTGTCTTGCTCATATGTACATTATGTTAGACTTGTGTTTTCTTTTAGAAATAACTAGGAACTAGAAAAAATAGATTAAGTGTTTTTCTGTGATGTCAGAACTGTACTACTGAGTTAAGTATTTCTTTGTGATCTCTGAACTCTTGACTAGGACTGTGTAGTAGAAAGTATTGTCTTGTGGTTTTAATTATTTATTATTAAATATTTTAAAACCTTTCAACTGTGGTTGTTTTGTGTAGAGATAAGTTAAGCTCCAAGAGTACATTGCATGCTTATATTGATCATGTATCAAGTCAATCTAATAAGCCTTGACTGTTTAGTCACAACTACCAACTGGATAATAATATTGCACAGTAATAATTGGATGCCCTTTTAAGGGCCTTTGAGTAGCTGATAAGTATTAGTGGGTGGTGGCAAGTGGAACTACAGTATAGTCTGGGAGAAAGGGGCACAGCTGGAGAAACTGTGCCAACATTCCGCAGGAGTGTCTGTGTGGTTGTATAAACTCTTCTCAAAGTGCATGTGTGTGTGTGTCAGCTACTTAGGCAGGGACACGAAGCACTGATTGGACAGAGAGGGTGTTAGAGGTTTTAGCTTGACCACTAAGCTGAGATCTGGGCCCTATAGCTGTGCCAGTGGGGAGTCTTATTGGGGAACTGGAGAGCAGGGGAGCGACCAACCCAGGACTGACTGTGATCTCTGTGTGCTCTTAAGTGAAATTGAACTTTACTGTGTGTATTTTCTATCATTTCCTCATATATGAGACTCCCTCTCTGGTGTTAGTGATGAGGATTGAGGCTCTTTGATTGCTGGGCCAGTGCACGAGCATCACAGGTTATATCAAGTAAATACTGGGATACATTTGCCCCCATAGGTTATGCATCCACACACTCCTGTCTGTCCTGACACATAATAACCATTGGTGCAGAGGTCACATGGCCAAATACTACCCACTAGTTAGTGACATACATCTGTACAGCATCCCACTGTTTTGTCAGAAATGCATGACAGTTATGGTGGACCGGCAGTAGTACATCTGGCAAATATCTGGACATAACATCACACTGGGTAAGTACATTAAGCTGCTAGCCATGTAACAAAGCACTGTGCAGGCTACAGGCAGACTGCCACAACACTGGTCTACATTTTGTATGGGGAATACACATGTACCTGCAAATATAGCAGACTCTACAGGCATGTCACAACACAGAGTAACAGACACCTGTGTGAAAGTGCATAACCACAACCAATGTGAAAACAGCCACAGCCGCATATGGTAAGCTAGCTTAATATTACAGTATATGGACTGTCTGATCAACACCATCCTCATATGTGCCACTCAAACACTAACCCTACATATACTGGGCCACTACACAGTGTGGCCCAATGCCTGTCTGTGGTATGAGGCATGTGTGTGTTTGGCCCTACAAACATGTAAGCCAGTAGGGTACCATACACTGGGGCAGCATGTAACATCAGATAGAACAGGACCAAGAACAATGACATCTACCACAGTCTGTACACAGGCCAAGGTACATATTCGCAATACACACACTGTCGACAATCACCATAAGTACAAAAACCTCAGTACTGTACAGACAACCACAGAATGCCTAGGATATGTCCTCAAATATAACCCCTACTATACATATCATGTGTAGCAGTCTGATATCTCACTGGTTTGTTATCAGATATGATGTTGATAAATAATGGTGTGCAGAACATATGGATCTTTTACTGCATGACATATGTACAAAGGTTGACAGAATTGTGGCTGAAGGCACAAACACAGGGGAAATATTGACATGGTGCTGTGATAACCTCATACATTTATTGTTGTAACAGGGTTTGTTGCCACATATGCCCTACGATGGATATGAAGTCAGTAACTCTCATGGCTGTCACCATGTACTGACTGCAATCCTCACACTATGCTTCTGCAGTTCTCATATAGGTGCTCTGTGAGTAACACAAGAAACAAAAGGCACCACACACTGCCCAGTCTGCAGATGACCCTACAGATGGGTGTTTCCTCAAAAACATAGCATTGTCATGACAATTATTAAAACATGTAGACTAGCCATATCCATACACACCCTGTTAAACTGACATTACTCCAAATGCAGAATACCAACACTTACATTATGTAGTCATGTCAGGCACACCCCCTCCTGTGTGTTGATCTGTTTCCACAATGTATGTTGTTAGAGGTAAATCCCAAATCCATCTGAGATGCTGTTTGACAAACACCAGATCTGGGTCCTGCTCACAGTCAATGAAAAGGACCAACACCAACATGATGTTCCTAGATATTGGAGTTGGTTTCCATGCAATTGGCTATGGGAATGTTACCACAGCTGTTCCACGTGCAATCAGCTAGAGGAGGGCTACAATTCGCACAGAGGCATCATCTGATCATGAGCATCAGTTACAAAACACATGCTGCTGCCTAAGCAAAATAGGTGTAGTTTTCCATATCCACCAGAGAAGGAGTGAAAGAGACAGACAGAGACAAAGTAAGTCAGGGAGGGGGTGGGAGAGTAAAACCTAAGCATGTTCATGTCACACACCTACCAGTACAGGGTATCAAACACCTGACTGACTATGTATTGTTATCACATGTCTATGCAGTTATTGCAAGCACCACATAGCTTACATGTTGAGGAGCTGTCCAAACGTATATGTGATGGTGAGTGGCATCTGCAACAGTGATATGGTAGTGATATGGTAGGTGTAGTACATGTGCCTGTCCACATGAACAGATGTCAGTGTCAACACAGTCACACTCTCTCAGGGACTCACACACATTGACACACTTAACAGGGTCAGGAATACACTTCCTAACTAGTTAGTTTGCCATAATACAGTACTGTGCAGGTATCACATGCACCACAGAGGTTATCTGGAGGTTGTATGGGCAAAGGGTATGTGAAGGTGTCTGACATCAGACAGTATGCTTCAGTATGCCAATGGGAGTTGTAGTGAGTGTGAATGTGGTCAAAAGCATTATACACCACACAGACAGACACAGGGTGCCAGTACTGACATGCATGCGTGTATTGCTTCACGGGTGTGTAGCGGTTGACTGTAGCAGAAGGCTATACAAGGCTAGGTGAAGGGTATACCTTGGCATCAGGCCACATGACAATGGTCTGCAGTGTGACTCAGGGGTGTAGTGTCTGGATTGGCCCACAGTGGTGGGTGTTGTATTCACCATCCAGTCATCTGGGTAACTATTGTGTGTGGCCATTGCTGTGCAATGATTGCCATGTATGTGTTCTTTAGTCCATGACATGGACATTGTCTGAGATGTGCACACGTCCCACATGCATGTACAGTGACATGTGAAACTGTACCTGGTGTGTCTGGCCCATGTTGTGTACACAGATTGTTATCATCAGATGTGCCTGTCCTGGCCTCATGTGCCAGGAACTGGTAATGGACAGCATGTTGACCCTGCACCTAGACTGTTAGCATGATACAGGTATTTCCTGGTGTCAGTGGCATCTGTCCATACAGGGTATGTGTTTAATGCATGGTATGTGCTTTGTGTGTCACATTTGATGGCACCACAGGTGTTGCAGGCATCCAGTGTAGAACATAGTGAAGGCACACTGTCTGCATGTACATGCCTATTGTACTAACAGACAGGGTGCCATGCCCTCTGTAGTTCACTGCAATCACACCATGGTTACTATCTGTGGGCAATATGCAGGGTACTACCAACATAGCAAGTTGTTGCCTAGGGAAGTGTATTTGTGTATGAGACATGGGTTGAGAGTGTTCTCTGTGTAATACAAGGGTTGCTAACTTTGTTCAACAGGCCTTGATGTCACATGTAGGGGTATGGATTGCCACCCCAGCCTTTCGGCTATTTCACATCTGTTATCCTTGTAAGGTGGACATTGTGACATATAATAGGGCTACCATATAAGAAATTTGTAAAACCCACTTCACAATGAGTCCAGTTGTTACACACTTACAGCCACCTCCACACAGGATGCAAATTCCAAACACAGACACACAGAGAAACACACACACACTTGCCATGTCTGGGATTAGAACTCCTCCCTAATTAGTTTATTACACTACAGCATTACGCAGTTATATGACAAAGGTGTATTTCACTGGGTATGACATCAGCAGGCTTGCCAAAGAAGGTCATTGGAGGTTGTAGTGACTGTGAATGGCCTCAAAAGCATTGCTCCCTACACAGACAAATAAACACACACACATGTGTGGGAATAGAACCCCTACCAAAGTACTATATCACATTACAGCATTACACTGTTATAGGATGCACCATGGAGATTACTGGGCTACTTCTTTCCCAAAGGTGTATTTCACAGTGAATGACATCAGCAAGCTTGCCAAAGTAGGGGATTTAAATAGCAGTGAGTGTGACTGGCCTAAAAAGCATTGTTCCCTACACAGACAAAGAAACACACACACACACACCAACATCCACACTTGCCATTTGTGGGAACAGAACCCCTACCAAAGTACTATATCACACTACATTGTTATAGGACGCACCACAGAGATTACTGAGTTATTTTTTCCCAAAGGTGTATTTCACAGTGAATGACATCAGCAGGCTTGCCAAAGTAGGGCATATGAATTATAGTGAGTGTGACTAGTCTAAAAAGCATTGACCCCTACACATGCAGAGGCACACACAGTTGCCATGTCTGAGATTAGAATTCCTACCTAACTAGCTTAGCACACTACAGCATTATGCAGTTATAGAACACAGCATGGAGATTACTGGGCTACACCTTTCCCAAAGGTCACAGTGAATGACATCAGCAGCCTTGCCAAAGTAGGGCATTTGAATTGTAGTGAGTGTGACTAGCCTAAAAAGTAATGGTCTCTACACAGACAAAGAAACTCCTACACAAACATCCACACTTGCCATGTGTGAGAAGAAAACCACTACCAAAGTACTATATCACACTACAGCATGACACTGCTACAGGACACATCACAGAGATTACTGGGCTACTTTTTTCCCACAGGTGTATTTCACAGTGAATGACATCAGCAGGCTTGCCAAAGTAGGGCATTTAAATTGTAATGAGTGTGACTAGCCTAAAAAGCATTGCCCCCTACACAGACATAGACACACGCACGCACGCAAAGGTGTCATGTCTGGGAATATAACTCCTACATAACTAGCTTATCACATTACAGCATTGCTCAGTTATAGGATGTTATAGGATGCGACATGGGGATTATAGGGTCACTTCTTTCCCAAAGGTGTATTTCACAGTGAATGACATCAGCAGCCTTGCCAAAGTAGGGCATTTGAATTGCAGTGAGTGTGACTGGCCTAAAAAACATTGCTCCTTATACGGACAGAAACACAAACACACAGTTGCCATGTCTGAGATTAGAACTCTTACCTAACTAGTTTATCACGCTACAGCATTATGCAGTTATAGGACGCACCATGGAAATTACTGGGCTACACTTTTCCCAAAGGTGTATTTCACAGTGAATGACATCAGCAGCCTTGTCAAAGTAGGGCATTTGAATTGTAGTGAGTGTGACTAGCCTAAAAACTATTGCTCCCTACACAGACAGAGACACACACACACACAGTTACCATGTCTGGGATTAGAACTCCTACTTAACTAGCTGATCACACTACAGCATTATGCAGTTAGGAAGTGCCACAGAATTTACTTGGCTACTCTTTTCACAAAGGTGTATTTCACAGTGAATGACATCAGCGGGCTTGCCAAAGTAGGGAATTTGAATTGTCATGAGTGTGACTAGCCTAAAAAGCATTGCCCCCTACACAGATACAGACACACACATAGTTGCCATGTCTGGGATTAGAACTCCTACCTAATTTATTACACTACAGCATCATGCAGTTATAGGATGCACCATGGAGATTAGTGGGCTACTCATTTCCCAAAGGTGTATTTCAAAGTGGATGACATCAGCAGGCTTGTCATAGTAGGGCTATGGGGAGGGCAGTGTGTGTGCATGGGCTATAACCCATTCATCTAGAGGTCGACATAACACATGCAGGCACACACAGGTTTATATTCTGCAGGCGCATGTATACAACTGCTAGATGACTACTGCCTTGTACAGTCATGTTGCACAGCTAGCACCTGCACCACAGAGTCTGTAATGCTAATGGGTACCAGTGGCTAATTTCTACAGTGAGTGACATTTACACATCACGTGGTTGTAGCCATTTGGCTGTGTGCTGGGTGGGACAGCCCTCATGATGGAAGGCTCTTTGTCACTGTCACTCTCTTCCACACATCTATGTATGTCTACTTTTGGCATATTATAGTGTGTTGTCCTTGGATATATGTGCGTATTCCTGTCTAATCTGTGTGCAAAGCATGACCGGTGCATGATAAGGAGTGTATGCACTAACATCTGTCAGATACGTATGGTCCACTGTTGTTGGCAGACATGGGCTTCATTTGCCCAGTATGCCCTTCTGTACTGAATGTGTGGATCCATTCCAGGTAGTTTGTACTCCAGTGCAGACCTTTGTGTTCTACACCTACAGGTAGCAAACTGTTTCTCCAGGATATCCGTAGATCAGTTGGCGATATGGGGTCAACTTGTGCAAGGGATAGTTTGTACTGTAGGTGCTTGTGTCTGTGCTGCTTCTGCTACATGGTACTGGTGTTAAAAGAGATATTCAGACGTGTACTGTTATACACTGTGATGTTTTATGTCCTCAAGTACTGTCAGGTGGACATTCTTGCTCACAGTGATGTCCTGGGGAACACAGGATGAATGCAGCTGGGTCCAGTATTGTGGGAAAACGCCTACATATTCATGGAAAGTTATGCCATTCTGGAGGGGAAGCTGCAGACACTTGCTGCTGGGTCTGTGTATCCAGTTCAGCACATTGGTACAGTGGCGGCAGAGGATCCCATACTTGTAGATCTATCGAAATGACAGTATGGCCTTATCTTGCTGTGGCAATACCTCACAGCTGTACAGATTCACACAGGTTGCCCAGAGGAGGGGTCATAAGTCAGGACATTATCACTTTTGTGTTGTATGGGTAGGTTTGTAGCCACCCATTTTTGCATTTGCAGCCAGGATAGTATGTGCACATGGCTGTGTGTTGGACCTTGCACATTCCATGCTGCCCATGCTCCCACTCCCCCCTCTATTATTCTAACATCTTCCATACATTATACATACATTCTCTGATACTTTCTCTAAAGTTATCACCTCATCGCAGCTGTGTTTTGGTGTTGCTCCACAGTTCATGCAGTGGAACATGGTAAACATGTTACTGTGGTTTGTCCACATGACCTTGCATATGGCTTATGTGGAATGTGTTATGTTGTTATTTGGGTGTCCATTACATAACATACATTGGCAGTACGGGTGAGACACAAGCTTTGGAAGAGGTCTGTAGGCCATTTGGTGGTGATGCAGGCCAGCTGTAGCAGGGCCTTGCATTCTGTTAGTCCTACAGTCCCAGACTGCCATACAGTATATTCCCCTGGGGTGACAGGGTAGGTGTGATATGTGTTCATGCCAATACTTTCTATCAGTATTGATCAGGTGGTGTGGATGCTGGCAGGGTGCTAGTTACAACTAGGGACACAACTGCATTGGACACCTGCACTGCATGCTACATTCTTTCACTATTGCCATACAGAGGTGGGGGTCATATTGTACCCATTCCCAACAGCAGGGATACGACCAAAGAGTTACCTGTGGGTGGTGTTTGGGTGAGCTGGGTGCACGAGTGCTATAGACACTACTTGTATCTGACTCACAAATATGCATGGGGCATTCCAGTTATGCTGGCTTGTGTAGGGACATCAACTGTTTCCCAATACATCAGTCCTATCACCTTTGTGATCTGCAAGTGTTTGGACAGACGACATTGGTATTCCCTACTACAAGCCCAGATAATGTGATGCATACCTGTATGTACAATTCCAAGGGTGTGTCCATTACATGGTTACACATTATGTACTGTATGTCTGGGGTACATTTCCCTGTGTACTGCTTGTATATCTAGCCCAATAGCCATGCCATGTCCATCTTTCGGATGTTGACATATATTACCACCATACATTTACAATGCCTTACCGCTAGCATGTGTTATACTGGAGGGAATTGTCTTTGGAACTGCAGTTGTGAAGACTTAGCCCTGTCATCATCAGTAGTGGGCAATGGCCACCAGGTCAAACCTCAACATGCATACATACTGACCACTCTCACACAATATGAAACACCCACCAACCTAACACACACATACCTGCATATTGTACAAATAACACAATCTATCCTGCTACCTTGGCCACCTCTGGTCATCTGTGCTCCACTGGTATTATACCTACAGATACATGTTACTACATATCTACATCAGATTGGGGGGCACACCTGACTGTTAATACATTTCTACATAGGATTTGGGGGGGCACATCTGACTGTTACAACGTGTGTGCATCGGATTGGTGGGCACACCAGACCATTACTACATTTCTACATAGGATTGGGGGGCACACCTGACTGTTACTACATTTCTACATAGGATTGGGGGGCACAACTGACTGTTTCTACATGTCTACACAGGATGGGGGGCACACTTGACTGTTTCTACATTTCTACATAGGATTGGGGGGCACATCTGACACTTGTACAGATTTGCTATGACTGTACTGGTATATCAGGTACTCCATTTCATTCTGTTTTCTAACCTATCATGCTGACTAGAGGCATATCAGTGTACTACAGGTCTTAGGTTTGAGTGAAATACTCATTAGATTCTGACTTCCTACCCTTCAGAACTAACATCCCACTGCCTGACCTGATGTAGTCTGTCTGTGTAGGACTTGGGGGAGGTTATCCATAGGCATCATTCAGAGGCCTTAGCACAGCCTTTGTTTATGTTTGTCTACACCTGTCCTGCTGGCTGAGACTGTTGTTGGGTATGTAAACCTCCCTGACTGGGATGTGTGTGTCATATGGAGACTCATGTGGCCCAGCACATTTCCTGCAGTGGGGTTTGTCACTATGTGTAGTACTGGCTACTATGGTGCACCAATATTTTTTACAGCTCTCATGCTGCCACTATAGGTGTCTACTATCTGCTGGCATCCCATTTAGCCACCCAATTCCCTTGCATGCTCACATCCATACCATAGATACAGGTAACAACACATACTACTCCTTTCAGCAATTGGTAATGAGAGTGACTTACCTTGTGGGTGTGCCAGTATTGAGGATGGTGCTGGAGGGCTGCCTATGTCAGATGCACATAGTACACTCACTATACATGGCTGAGCACAGGTAGTGTCATGTTTGGCATCTGTTTTACAGTATGTGCGAGTCAGAGAGGTGTCATTTCCTGGTTCTCTCCTTTGTCAGTGTATGTGCTATGTGTTGACTCTTTCCCAAGGCCAGGGCATACTGGACATGCATCCTTCTGCCTACTGGGTTAGGCTCAAGTTGTTCCTCCTCTGAATCACTCTGTGCCTGTGCAGGCCTTGGTAATGGTGGGGGGGCTGTGTGGCCCTGCCCCATGCTGTTCCTGGATCAGCTGTTTCCACAGGATCATATTGTGTAGCATGGCAAATATGATGACAATTTGAGTACATGTAGCTGGGGAGTACTGCAAGGCTCCACAGCATGTGTTCAGGCACCGGAACCATGACTTGAGCATCCCAAACACACACTCTATTGCAACTTTGGTCTGTGCATGTGCCTCATTATGGAATTCTTGTTCAGGTGTGTGTGCACTTCTGATGGGTGTCATCAGCCATGGCTCCAGTGCATAACCAGCATCCCCCACTAGTTGAGGGATGTCCCCACTGGCAAATCTCTGGTACAGCTGCATCAGATGCCAGATGTGGGAATCGTAATAGCTTCCAGGGCAGCCAGCACACACATTCAGTATAATGTCCTGGGCATCGCACATGACCTGGCAGTTGATGGAGGGGAAACCCTTGCGGTTGATGTAGACCCTACCCCGCTCACCAGGTGGTGCTTTGATGCATATGTGTGTGTAGTCTGTAGCACCTACTACCTCAGAGTATTCTGCTATTTGGTTGAAGAGATGCACATTGCTGGCCAACACCTCACGGGTGTTGGGGAAATATATGTGCTTACTGGCATGTGCTGACATGGCATCCAGGAACTGGTGGAATACCCTGGATGCTGATGCCTGTAATATCCCCATGATATCTCCAGTTGGCCTTTGGAATTTACCTGTAGCTAGTATTTTTAGGCCTACACATACCTTGGTATCCACTGAGATGGGTTCCCCTCTGTTAGTTCTGTGTGTGAGACATGGCTCAACAATTTGCTGTAGGAGGTCCCTGCCAACCCTATAGTGCTTCACTATCTCCAGCTCATGTAGCCCCGGTAGGTTACCCTGGGTCTGCACACTCTTCTCCGTCTCCTCATTGTGGGTTGGTCGACAGCATTCTCATCCTCACCACTCTCAGCCTCTTCCACATGTTGTTGTATGATAGCTATTCCAGCCCCTATCATTTTGTTGCTTTTGTTTTTTAAAAATTCCCTGTTTGTATACACCGGTGGTATAGAGTATGCGGGAAAAAACAGAAGGAAAGGTGTTTGCATAGTTTATAGTAGTGTTCTGGGCTGGGCTGGGCTGCTGGCTGTGTAATTGGCTGATTCTGATACATTTCACCTGCCAGCTATGCTAGTTCTCTTAGATTACCTTCCTACTGCTATTTCCCTTCCCACTGCCTTCCTGTTTAAGCCGGGGGGCACACCACACAAACACAATGCTCAAATATTCAGAGAGCTGCTATTTCCTGGTTTACTTTATTTTTCCTTTAAAACCCGGTGCGCTGCACACACACCTGCTTAGGCAATGTAAAGAGTGCTAGGCAGCCTCAGATACACACCCTTGCTTAGCTCTGCTAAGCTGAAGGCAAACCTGAGCCACAGGGCTCCAATCTGCTTACAGTATGCCTGACACACACCACTATGATGTCAGCTAACTTCGAGGCTTGCACCAAGCTATTAATGCTCTTACACTGTTGGGTGCTGACTAGCATGCAGGGGAAATCTGGGATTCAGTATCATTCCCCTCATTTGCATAGGATTGCTTGCTGATGCATAGTTACAGGTCTCACACTGAGCCTCCCCCACTATTCACTGGCCATGTTGTCTTCTGCCTGCCATTGAGTATAATGGCAAAATAGTGATTTTGGTTAGAATGCTTATTTTAGGGTTTTATTTTATTTTTTTGCCCAATCCCGTTTGCGAGCTGCTTCCCTATGCTTAAACAGCTGGGATCTGCTAAAAAAAATAAAAGTTGATTTTTTTATTTTTGCAACTGTTTTCCATGCCAATGGGGATCCCTATTATATGATCGAAGATGCATTTTTTCGATTGCGTCTTGATCGAACTTGAAAGCACGAAACAGCAAAATACTGAAACGGCATAGAGGCAAATTCTTTCCCTGGGAAAGAAATTGCTTGGCCGCCTTCATTATTTTGCCGTTTTTGTCACTGTAGTGCAATCTCGGAGTTGGTATATTTAAGTAGGGGGGTATGGGGGGCATAGGCCCCCATGTCAAGGGGTGTGAGAGGCAAAGCCCTCCACTTTATGTAATGTTTTAAAGTTTATTTTTCTTTTTTTGAACAGCAATTTTTTTCCCTGGGAAAAAAATTGCTGTTCTAAGTGCTCAGGATTGTAAGCTTTTGCTTACATGGGGTCAATAAATCATCGTTCGCTTTTACAAGCTTTCACTGATTTAATATAGACCTGCCAATGGCGATATATTTGGCCATTGGCATGCTCTTTGCATGATATCCACCCTTTATTTGGAGCTGTCATGGCTCCGTTTTGTAGTTTGCAGAAATGTATTCGGTTACTGGCCGAGTACATTTCTGCAGATTGCACTAGTTCTGCACGGCTGGCTTCCAGCTTCCTGGATCGCAAATTCACCTCATTTGCATGGATTTCACCGGCGAATGGGGTAATTTGCATACAGGAGCTGAGTCTGTGCAGGACTAGTGCAGGGGCGCTCGTGCACGTCTCTACAGCTTATTCCTGGATCACACAGCTGACATATTGCCTACTGGAGCTCCTGCCCTAGTCCTGCACACCATGCAGGGCTTGCTGAATCTGGGGGTTTGTGTCTTGTTTTAATAAACATATCTTTCAAAAACAGTAGTTCTTTGTCTATGTTGCTTGTTATTTTCAATACTGTCGCAAGTTGGAAAAATAACATTATCATTAAGATGTGCTTGTTTTGGGATTTAGTTATATTAATTGTGCAGTTCAGGTGGCCTAAGTTTATTTTTATTTATTGGTTTTGCTGTATTACATTTTGGTAGGTCATAGTTTAACAAACTGGCCTATAGAGCCTGAAATATCAAAAGGCTGCCTTTCTTCTTTTTGTGATAATATTATATTTATTGCATTCTGTTTATTGATATTGTCCCTTGTGGTTTAATTTCTCTAAGTCTTTTGGGTTTCTAATATCATGATGGGGATGAACCCCATTCCTATGTCAAAAGATGATTAAACTTCATGAAATTAGTATTGTTTCAATCTTTGATAATAGCCAAAAGTGCTTTTCGCAGTACCCACAACTTGCCCAAAATTGACTTCTTCTGCAATTCATATGGAGATACATGCATTGATAGCATATCTAAATGAGACTGTAAATATTTTTATATACTGACTCCTTCTGTAATTCATATGGAGATACATGCATTGATAGCAAATCTAAATGAGATTGAAAATTCTTTTTTATGAGACCCATTGCTCCTACTACTGTTGGAACTGTCTGGTTATCCTTCTTTCACACGGCCCTCATTTTTGCCTACAAATCGTAGTATTTTAAGGCACTATAATCACTGGATGTAGTAATTTAAATGATCAATGCTACTTTTATTTTCCTTTCATGGACTACAATATCTATTTTTCTCACATCTATTCTCTATTTTCTGATGACTACTGTTGGTAATGAGTAATCTCATGTGATATAAATGTCATCATTCACTATAATGATTTGTATCTCATGTTATCAAAGCTTCTCAGATACTTCAGTATTGAAAGATTTGCACAATCCCCAATGCAACAGTCTTGCTACATTATCATGTTTTTCAATGTACAGGGTCTCTACCATTAGTGTATCAAACCTAGCAACAAGATGTGTGACTGTTTCCATTCTTTACACTTTGTTGTTTTCTGGGATCCATATTGTAACCTCAACCTAATCTGTTAAGTAGACAGCTTAACGGATTAAGGGCAAGACAAAAAAAATCAATGGTGTCAAGGAGTCAAGCAGAAGAGAGGTGTTGACTCCAACTCTTAGCTGAGATATATAAGTATCCTGTTTTTTTTTTTTCGATTATTTATACAGTTTATTGTTTCTAGCAATTTATATACAGTACTTTTATTGTAATTTGCACGGGTAACTGATTTGTTTGCAGTTAAAGCATTCTGTATCTTTACAAATCTTTATCTGTTTAAAAACTTTCATTTTGTGGCTTTCTCTAGTGCTTTGTAGGATAATAGCTGCAGGCTAGTGGGGGTGGTTCTTTTGTGTTTTTGTAAAAAAAAAAAAGTTGTTCTTCTGGTATTTAAGCCCTAACTTTGAGAGAGTTTCTGTCTAAAGACACTGAGCAGAGGAGATGTGTTGACTCCAACTCTTAGCTGAGATATATAAGTATCCTGTTTTTTTTCGATTATTTATACAGTTTATTGTTTCTAGCAATTTATATATAGCACTTTTATTGTAATCGGCACGGGCAACTGATTTGTTTGCAGTTAAAGCATTCTGTATCTTGACAAATCTTTATCTGTTTAAAAACTTTCATTGTGTGGCTTTCTCTAGTGCTTTGTAGGCTAATAGCTTTACTGTCCCCACCCACCCTCCCTGTTGGTGTCTTGTGTTATACTTGGTGGCTTTGCAGTTGCCCGCCCCTACTGTAAATCTGATCTGGGACACTCCTCCCAGTCTAGTGTCATTAGCTCATTCTACCTAATACAGAGAGAACATTTGATAAGGCCTTCTGTTTCTCCTTTTTCCCTTTCATAAAAAAAAAAAATTGCCTGAATTACTTATGTTCTGATTGTGCTTCTCAAACATTTTGGAAATATAGAGTATATTTTAGAGCATTTATTATAACTGTAATTGCCTTAATATTGCTACAACTCAAGTGCTCTAGGTTGCACTGCATCTGAAGTATTTGTGTGTTTTGGCTGCTTTTCTGTATATATAGACTTCTCTGTATATGTAGACTAGATACTTATTCTGCTGTATTACTGCCACTTAAATCGTTTTTCAGTTGTGCACTTGCCTTGCTTCATTTAAAAAGTTTTAAATTGTTAATTTTGTAGAGTTCTAATTGCATATACTGTTTAGGACTACACACTCAAGTGTGTTAGACTTTTCTGTGTTTATTTACTGTATTATTGCATTGTTTAGCCTGTTTCAAAAAAAAAAAAAAAAAAAAAAATATATATATATATATATATATATATATATATATATATATATATATATATATATACTATCTTGTGTGCTCGTGTCCCACCTTTTCTAGCCAGTCCATATCCCAGGCCTTGCTTGCCTCAGGACTTTATTTTCTGTGCTCAGAGCTATCCAGACCTTGCTGTGGCAGAGGGAAGTTCTACTGCCTACCAGTGGGACTGGTGAGCATTGTGCTACCTGTCTGGCGCTGGAGAAGTGGTTTCCAGCTCTGAAGTTGTAATTTTGTTGGCCTTTTTGGGCTGATTTTTGTCCCTTTCAGCTTTCTGGCTTAAAAAGGCATGTGTTTGCACATTTTTCACATCATGCAGCACTACAAGGCTACATTTAGACTATTCCAGGTGCCAGAAAGTCTGCTCTTCAAATTTTCCCTTAAAACTAGCTGGTTTCTCAGTAGTAGCACTAAAATCTGAACCCCTGTGACTAGCACTTGCTCTAGAACCTGCTGTAAAGCACTAGGAAGCCTGAAACTGATACAAGCACTCAGCTCTCCTTGTCAATAAGGAGAAAGTAATCATAGGCACTAAACAGCCTACAATTGCAAAGTACCTTGCAAAGGTATGGGAAAACAGTTCTTAAACCTTACAAAAAAGCACCTAAACAGGCATGTCCAAGGGTCAGTATCCGGTGGTTTCTCCTGTCCACCTGGTGAATCTGGGCATACTGGGGCAATGCGGCAACTGCCTTGTACACAGACAATCCTCTCCTCCTACCACCCAACACTACAACCTGCGAGAGATGCACTTTCATAGCCAAACTGGAAGCAAAGCTCTCTCTGGTCAAGACTGTGTTAGACAGTCAAGAGGAGAAGGCTAACACCTGCATTACACCTCTAGCAAGTCATAGCCCTTCAAAACCCACACCATAAACTCTCACACATAGCAACACTAAACCCACATATGCGGAGGCCTTTAACATTAACCTGCCCAAGCAACAAGGACCTCCGAACACAAACAAACACCAGTCACAACCATAGTGACACATAGCTCACAACACCAGTGTGCCACCCAACAACAGCCCCTATGGCAAGACAATAACAATGTACCCAACACTTTAGTCATAGGTGACTCTATAGTCAGGCACACTGATGTCCCACTCACCAGGCTGAACAAGGAGAAAATTACAGTCAGCTGCCTGTCAGGTGCCAGGATCAGCCACATAATGCATGCACTCAAGTCACTCCACAACAAGTACAAATACGACTCTGTCATTGTCCATGCTGGAGTAAATGACTTGAGACGTACCTCCCTGGACTACATGAAAAGAGACATGGAAGAGCTCTTGGATCATGTGACCCAGGCAGGTATGACCCTAGCCCTGAGTAGCATCCTGCCTTCACCCAGAATGATACCACAGTATAAGGACAAAATGATTGACTTCAACAATTGGCTAAGCTTCTGGTGTCATTCAAAGGGGATCCAGTAGTTGTCTGCCTGGGAAGACATGATCGACAAACCACAATGCTTTGCCAGAGATGGTCTGCACCTGTCACCCCTGGGATTCAGGTTACTGGCTAAAGCTCTTGCCACCCCTATAGTGCCTTTTTTAGGCAAGGTTCAAAGGATCAAACCACCATCGTAACAGATACAAGCATTCAAAATCTGAAGGTAATGCTACTCAATGCTAGAAGTCTAAACCTCAAAATGCACTCTCTCGAGGCACTCCTTAAAATGGAGAACATCAATATCTGTGCAGTGACTGAGTCCTGGTTCAAGGCTCCAGAGGGCACCCCTGCAATACCATGCTACAATTCTTACCACACTTTTCGGCCACAAAACCAAGACCGAAACACTAAAGGTGGAGGAGTGTCCATATTCACCAAGGATATTCACACCTCCAGGCTAGTTGCCCAACACAATGCATCTGAAATTCTCCAGGTGCAACTAACACTAGGTAAGACTGCAATCTAAATTGTAGCTTGCTACAGATCCCCCACCATACCCCAAGATTCTCACTACACCTTCCTAAACATACTGGAAAATATTAAGATACAACCAAACACCCTAATACTAGGTGATTTCAACTATCCTGCCATTAATTGGGAAAACTACTCGGGTACCAACTCCTTTTCCCAACGGTTCCTGGAATTCATAAATTCCAACGCCCTGGATCAACTAATCCATTATCCCACCAGGGGCTCCAATATCCTAGACCTGGTCATTACCAACATGAGAGGTAGCTGCTCCACACCAGTGGTCACCCCCTCATTGGTCAGGTCTGACCATAAGCAAATCACCCTTGACATCCACATCCCTCCCCCAGTAAGGAAACCTCCTTAAAAAACTTCTCCAAAGCCAACTTCATGCTACTGAAGTCAGAAGTGACAAACTTCACAACACCCACACAGACAGGATCTGGAAGTTCGACTGCAGAATCCTACACTAAGGCACTGCACGAGCACATCCACTCGTGCATGAATCGTGCCATCCCAAATAGAACCAAGATGCACTTCTCCAAAAAAGGAAGCCAATCTGGTGGTCCCCTGCTATAAACAAACTATACAACAGAAGGAAGAAACTGTTGCAGAAAAGAGGAAAATCCCAGGATGCAAAAAACTCCCTCACCAGCCTCAGTAAGAAGCTGAGATCCCTCATAAAATCCTCAAAAGCTAGTTACGAAAATAAAATTGCCAAAGATTCCAAAGACAACCACAAGGCATTCTATAGTTATGTCAAGAATCTAAATGGCAATGCTCAGATCTGCTCTGAACTACAACAGAATGGCATTAAATATACTGATCCCAAGGATATTGCCAATATCCTGGCAGATCGATTTAGTGCCAACTTCACTCCCCTCTCACCCCCTAAAGGGCCCATCTCAATACCAAAAGATTGCCAAATTCCGATAATCACAGCCACACAGGTAGACACAGCACTCTCCAAAGCTAAGAATACAGCATCCAAGGGACCAGATGACATCCCTGGCTGTGTACTACATGAACTACAAAATGAACTGGCACCCCACCTAAGTGTCATGTTTAATCATAGCCTCACCTCAGGCTTCATGCCCACTGAGTGGCACACAGCTACAGTTATCCCGCTCCTCAAGGGAGGATCCACCTTGGATCCTGGGAACTGCCATCCCATCAGTCTAACAAGCCTGATCCGCAAGGGCATGGAACGCATTATCATGGAACTTATAAACAAAGACATTGGTAACCTCCAGACACTGGACACCACCCAGTTTGGGTTTGTGAAGGGCCGATCTTGTCTCCTGAATCTGATTGATTTCTTCGAGTTGGTCTCCAGAGCTGTGGATGAGGGTAAAGTGGTTCACACAGCCTATCTGGACCTCGCCAAGGCCTTCGACACCACCCCCCACTCTGGAATCATAGATAAACTTACTAAACTGGGCATAAATCCCTACGTCACTTGATGGGTTGCCAACTGGCTTAATGACAGAACCCAGACTGTAAAAGTAGCCGACTCCAAATCCAGCTCCAGACAAGTGACAAGTAGAGTATCTCAGGGTTCAGTCCTGGGACCACTCTTGTTTGGCATCTACTTCTCTGAAGTACAGGCCAACACTAAGGGACTCTGGCTAACAGAGTTTGCAGATGACTGCAAACTGGGAGCCATTATTGAATCCCCAAATGATGTGGATATTCTACAAAAGGGCCTTACAGAAAGAGATGCCTGGTGCCAGAGCCATGGGCTCAAGCTTAATGCCAAGAAATGTATAGTCATCCCCTTTGGAAAAAAACATGTACCCATGAACTACCACATAGATGGCAGGACACTAAACATCGAAAGTGTGATGAGAGACTTAGGGACACAAGTGGACAGTGGTCTCACTTTCGATAACCACATCACCACAACAGTCAGGAAATCCTTCTATGTGGCACACCTCATCACTAAGGGCTTTTCATCCAGAAAAAAGGAGGTCATTGTCCCACTGTACTCATCCCTCATTAGACCCATTATAGAGTATAATGCCCCATTTGGTATGTACCTCACAAGATATCTGCAACAGCTAGAAAGGCCACAGAAATACCTCACTAAAAGAATCACAGGCCTAAAGCAGATGCCATATGCTGACTGTCTAAAAAAACTCCAGCTATACTCTGTGGCATATAGTCTACTCAGAGGCAATCTCTGCTTAACATACAAGTCCATGTCAAACCCTGAGCTGTTGGACATGCTCCACTTAAAGAAATCCCAATCCCTCAGAGCCACACGCTCCAGGGATCTAAACCTTATCATCACAATGAACAAAACATGCTGGAGGGATAGGTTCCTGACCCAGAGACTCCCCATACTCTGGAATAGACTGCCCATACATGTCAAGCAGAGCACCTCATTGGCCCTCTTCAAAAGGAACCTTGATGATTGGATGGGAGATAGGAAATTCACCCCAGGGATCATGTCAGTCGCCCTGCTAGACAGGGGCCCAGAGAAGTAAATACTGTGGGAAAAAAATTCCAGGGAATTGTTATGGCTAGGCTTGCATAGGCCTTAGGGCTGATAGCCTAGTACCAACCTATGAACCTATGAACCTATGAGTCACCCTAGAATATTCCCTTTTGAATTTTTGTCCCCGGAATAATAATTTCTCCTTTATCATGGCTTAACTGCAAAGTAGTTTGCTACTGTTTTTTTGGTCACTGTAATGTAATTGATCAATGTAGGGTGTATCTTAGGTTCCCTATTATATGATCGAAGACGCAGTCTTTCGAATGCATCTTGATCGAACTTGAAAGCATGAAACGGCAAAATACCAAAACAGCATATAAGCAAATTCTTTCACTGGGAAAGAAATCAATTGGCTGCCTTCATTATTTTGCTGTTTTCATCACTGTAATGCGATCTTGGAGTTGGTATATTTAAGTAGGGGGTGTGGGGAACACTACCCCCCACTTTATGTAATGTTTTAAAGGTTTTTTTTTTCTTTCTTGTAACAGTGATTTTTTTTCCCTGGGAAAAAAATTGCTGTTGTAAGTGTTTGGAATAGTAAGCTTTAGCTTACATGGGGTCGATAAATCAGCATTCACTTTTTAAGCATTCACTGATTTAATATAGACCCATATCTTAATACATCTGTGCACTCCTTTATCAATTAATGTGGGATGCTGTCAAAAGCTTTTTTGTAATCTATCCATGCCATACTTAGATTCCTCCTCTTTTTACAGTTCTCCATTGTGACTTTATTTAACAACAAATGATCCCTTATTCCATATGACTTTCTTTTATTAGCCTTTTGTTTTACTGCCATGATTGAGTTTTCTTCTAAATGACTCTAAACTTTATCGACCTCAATTCCCATAAATAATTTATACATCACTGGAAGATAAGTTTTTGGTCTGTAGTTTTTAGGATAATTTACAGGTTCACTCTTAAAGAGGGGTATCATTTTTTAACCAGGTTAGTGTCTGTTCAGGTGTACATGTAAGTAGTTCTTACTCAGAGCTAAATCTTTGTGTAAAGATATTAATACTTTAGCTAGAAGTTAGGTACTACATCTGGCCCTGGGGTTTCCATTTAGGAGCTTTTCTTAATTTTGTTTCTGTTTCTTTGGCTGTTTCTCCAAAATGTGTTTATTTCTTTTTTTTTTTTTTTTTGTGTTATTTCTTTTCCTTTTGCTTTGTTTCCCAATTCTCTATAAATCTTTTTTTTGGGTCAGTGAATTGGTTATTTTATACTTTCCTTTATATTTAACTGCATATCTTCTATTTTTTTTTTTTGCCTGCTCTGGTATCTTTAGTTTATTACTTGCACTAGTATATGATAGATCCTGATCTGTTCTAATATGGCACATTGCTTTTATCATGTCTCTCTTTCTAATGATTTTTGTTTATCTGTTCATTCTTCTATACTCTTCTAACAGCAACACTTCATGTCTTAAAGGACAACAACATGATTCTATCACTAAATGCTCAACTTCTCTGTCCCTTTTCTCCCTATTTACTGTCCCTGCCATGAATAAACAACAATACATAATTTAAAATATTTTAAATCAATTGTTTCTCTCCACTAGAAAAGTACCTTACTCTACCGTGGTGGTCTCACTTGCAAAAACTTTTATCACACCCTGGAAAAGCTTGCTGCAGTTTCCACTTCATTGATGACATCAAAGCTACTGAATACAGGTAGTTTTCTGGCCCATTTCCTCCCCAAACTGATATCACTACAACCATCCTAAAAACCCACCCATGCTGTGATGTCACAGCTCCCTGGTCCTTCCCCTACCCATACAGAAAGTAAAGGCTAGAACAGGGAAACAGTACATGAGTCAAGTCTCCTGCTGTGAGCTGTCAATCACAGCAGGTAACAGCTCAAACTATGCTTAGCACAGCTAGGGAAGTTAGGTGTGAAGAGGTTTGGGAGATGAGTCAAAGTAGTACAATTCAGGCTTCACAAAAGACTACTATTTAGCCATTCCAGAAAGAAGCAGCAATAAAAAGCACTTTGAAAGTCTGTCTGTGGTATTTGCACTGTTTGTGTTTTAAGTAGTCACTGGATGGCATGAAATATTATTTAAAACCATCTAATTGAAAGACAGTAGTGTATGCATGTAAAATTAATACAGTGACAGGAGCTTTAGGAAGAAAGAGGTCTGTGTGATATAATTTTTTACAGACAAGCACTGCATTGTAGGATACCTAGAGGCAGACTGAGCAATCAGAATTGCTTCAAGATGCCATACCCCATGTGGTCAGACTCAGAAATTATGTATAAAAATATTTAAAAACCTTTAAATAGTCCCAGAGTGGTGTTAAAATATAGGAAACACCAAACCATGATGAAGTAAACATATTTTTTGATGTCTGTGGGTGTGGTTTTCCTTTAATTGCTTTATAGTTTTCTCTATTTGATAATTCCATGATGGAATCTGATTTCTTTCCCCTTATTTCTGTGTATTTTTTTACTAGACTTTATCTGTTATTAATTTATCTGCACAGTAATATATTCTATTTACTTCTGTTATAGCACATGAATTTCCGTTAATAGTCTAGCGTATTGTTTCATTTGTTTTATCAGACATCTAACATTTTGTGTCTTTTTGACTTTCTGTAATCTATTTCTTTCATCGATCTTAATATGTCTATCCATCTCTGTTAAATCAAGCAACTCTTTCCTTAGATCTCCTTCTGGCTTTTCCTTGTTAGGGGTTGCCACAGTGGATCACCTGTCCGCTCATGATTGGCAGTAGAGTTTTACTGTATCAAGCTGCCAGCCCAACCTTTAATAGAAGGCACACACATGCACACACTCATGCCTAGGGCCAATTTAGAGTGTCCAATCCACCTACAGCATGTCTTTAGGATGTGGGAGGAAACCGAAGCACCTGGAGAAAACCCACATGACCACAGGGAGGACATGCAGACTCCGCACAGAAGGCACCCCAGCCGAGGATCGAACCAGAGAACATCTTGCTGTGAGGCAACATTGCTAACTGCTGCACCACCGTGGCTGCCCTCAACTCTTTCCTTAGATCCTTTCTTCTAAACTGAGGGCACATTCTTTATTCTCCATTTCTTCTGGGCATTCTACAGAACGTTTGCTCCAGAGTATCTTCCTGTGACATATCCTTTTCAGGGAATATGGTCCCAGATGTGGTCCTCGTTGGCCTGCAGCTATTTTACAGAAGTTGCACAGAGGGTTGTATTCACTGGACAGACACAAGAGGAGAAATTCCATTATTCTGACAGTAGGAAGATTCAAGATCCCATGTAAGACTGCAATGTTGATTGCTCAACAATAACAGAAGAAAAGAAGCAATGAAGGGAACAGGTGCAAATTGTCATAGAAGAAACAAAAGAAATGTGAAAAACAAATTATGGCCAGTAACATAACTGAAGTGGACTCTGATACCTTAGTAGATTCTGAGAAAATAAATGGAAAAGAACCAAAGAAGGAAATAGAAAATGAGCATCAAGAAAATGGTCTGATAGATAAAAAACACTGTTGTAAGGCATTCTGGGAAAAATGAACACGCTAACAAACAGGATACAGAAGGATTTTCTGTGTATGGAGATACAACCCAGTAAAAAGGAGGTAGATGGCAGAACTGCTCTCGTGTTCAGTGGTAATAATAACTAATACTGAAATTGCATGTGCAGCTCTCATTTTGCTTTTTCTTTTTACTGTATCACAACAACTTCCTTGTTTATTATTAATGCCAATTAAGCAACAGGATTGTACCCTTACCAGTTCTAGGTTGATAGGTGAAAGTCCAGCCAATAACCTTCTGTTGCTATTCATTTTAATTTTCTAAATACTTATAAAAAAGGGAGTATAATCTTGTTGTAGATTAAACAAACTCCCAGTAATAGGCTAGGTCATTTAGAAAACTACCTGACCATGTATAGTGAGGCCTTGAACTCTTCACTTCTTTTGTCTCAGACTTACTGTGAACTGCACTACAAGACATGTTTCCATGGTATCACTCAAATTTGTCTGTTACCTCACCACTTGTGAATGTGATTCACCAAAGCAAACTCTCCTTGAGTGTGAATTACTGCATGACAATGCTTCATGAAGACAACTCCTATTACACCATATTTTGTTACCATTTGGCAGTTCAGCAATGAAACAGTTTTGGACTTTTGACAATTCATGTGTACTAGAATTCTTTATTATGCTCTAAGACTCTTGCATGTTATCTAGATAGAGTAGTAACAGCTATCTGTATCTGCTGTAGTCATGATATAGTTTCATGGATGCAGACCTTGATTCTAGATGAAGAAGGTGTTCACCTTAGCCAGGGCTTGGCAAATACACAGTGGCATGCTACCAAACATCAACTTTGGATTCATCTATCCATAACCTCTTTTTTCCCTTTTTTACACAGAGTTAGGGTGTTACTTCAACAGTGACAAACATCAACTTTGCATGTGATGATTATTTGGTATTACTGGTAGTAGCTATGACATTTATCAGGATGGTAACGGTTTTAAATTACAAATCTTGTTTGAATCCCAGATGACTGGGACTGAATTGTGTGAAAATGGCAACTTGGATATACTAAAGCCAGCATAGCTGTGTCTTGGAGTATTCCCTTTTATCTCAGGTATTGCATTCTTGAATTTAGTACACATATGTTGTAGGGGTATGACTGCAGATCATCCCACCCATTGAGTGGTGCAGGGACTTGCTCCCTGCAGAAAATACATTTAAAGAAGATCAGTGTTTCTTGAAATGTTCTATTCTTCTTTACTTTACAAGGTTTTTTATAATTTTGGGGCTTACAATTACAGGTCTCAGAATTACAGTATGTTGTTTCATCTGGTATCTAGCAAGCAAAAATATCCTGCTTTGTTTTTTACAACATTCCACCTCATTTAGACATCTTACATAACTTCTAATGCTAGTCACATTTCTTGCCAAAATCTTATATCATCATTTTACTCTTTTGTAAGTTTTTTTTTTGCTTCCAGATCTTATTTTTCCTTTTTCTTCTTCTAAGACTCCCACAACTGATTTTTCTCTGTGTTATTTTTGTTTATTTCGTATTTCTATTTACCTCTCTTTGCTTACTAAAATTGCAGATCTGTTCTCTTCCTGTATATTAATAACATTACTTAGAATGTTATTTCTTCTCTAACTACCTCTTCATTGTTTAACCTTTCTTTATTATCCCTTCCTCCATACCACCTTGTGTAGTAATAATTTTTACTGTTTGTCTTTCTTCTGAGTTTTCCTCTTCATCTGCTCATTCCTTTCTAATATGGCACAGTCAAAAAGGAAGTTTCCAAATTATTTTCATGTTCTACAAAAAAAAAAAGCTTACATTTTTTGCTTTATGTCTCCTCACCTTGCATTGGCCACACCTAAGTTTGTTAAAGTCTTGCACTAAATGATTTTCATCCCCACAGAAATAACATACTTTGGGTTGGCCCCAGTACCTAACAAATCCTTTCTTACCATTCACAGTTTTTGTATTTGAAACATGTTGAATTTTCCCATTCTTAGCATCCATTTTTACCCACACCTATCAACTCCAGTCCATACATTTCTTTCATCATATATTTTTTGAACTTTGTGTACTTTACTATCTAGTGAAAGAAAAACAGTTTTAACTCATGCTCCTCCATATATGAAGTCCTAAATTACTCATTTATTTTCTTTTTAGTTGTAGCCCTAAGTCAGTGGCGGCTGGTGACTTCAAATCAAAGGGGGGCTGCAGGAGACAGCTGGATAGGTATGGCCAACACGATGGGGTGTGGCCAACAAAACAGGGTGTGGCCAACAAGACGGGGTGTGGCTACGGTGCAATGGGATCAATGCTTGACATACTTATTTACATGAGATAAATGTAGTTTATGCACAATGAATGATTGTATATGTTAGGCACAGTGAAGTGAGTCCATACCCCCTATCAAAAGAGTTTAGGCAAAATGCAGTGGGTATTTATGTACCCTGCATCATTAAATTTCAGGTGCAATGAATGGGGGTGCATACCCTCCATCACTGGATGTTAGGTTCAGCGTACTGGGTGCATACCCTTCATCACTAGAGTTTAGGTCCACTGACTTTTTTTTATCATTGGATCTTTTATTATTGGCCTCTTTCACTCATAATTATCTGCATTGTTTTTACGTCTTTGTTTTCTTTTTGTATCCTGCCTTTCTCATTATCTCCATGAGTGTGTGTGTGTGTGTGTGTGTGTGTGTGTGTGTGTGTGTGTGTGTGTGTGTGTGTGTGTGTGTGTGTGTGTGTGTATGCACGGTCATACATGTGCCAGACCAGCATCCTATCAAAAATTAGCTTCTCACTTTGTGTCCAATAAATACCAAGACGATCTCTAGATACACTGTGATCCTGAGCTGGACTAAACCGGTATTCAGAGAAGGAATGATTATTTGTTTGAGAAACAGTGATGCCCTAGCACAATTGTTTTTGCACTAGTGTAAAAAAAATGAAATCTCATTTTTTACTGTTTTTTTAATCATTCTGCCAGCATTTATTCCCACCAGGCTATACTATTAAATCTAATGGCACACACAAAATGGGAGGCAGTATCACATTAATCTATTCCATCCAAATGACTATCCTCTTCACTCAAACAAAACATGATTCCTCAAATGCAGAAACAGTATCACTTAAAACTAGCCTAAAACAATGCAGTTTGCATCATGACACTATACATCACTCCAAACAATAGCATGTCAGTAATAGAAAACATTTTCTTCTGGATGTCTTCCAACATGAACCAGGAATCCTTCAACCTTAATGATTTCATGACTGTAATACATTAAACCACAAAATATTCTCAATGTCAATTAACCTATATGGTTTCACAGTTAGTGTATGTATGAATGATTAAGTAATCATTTAATAAAGATGCTTCTTGTTAAGAGGCTGAAGGTGGAAAGCCAGATTATAAACAGTGTACAACTTTCAGCGTTTTTCACAAATATATTCAAACAATTTCAATATCAATTAAAAAAAATATAAAAAATATCAGGTCAGTCATAGAATAAACATGCAGCAACTATGCCATTTATTAAATTATATACAAGCTGTATGCAGGCAAGATACTTCTCTACAGCAGTAAATATGCAAGCAGCTTTGCCATGAGTGTAATAAAAAATATATATCAAAATATGTCCCTTCCCTCTTATTAGGGCCATAAGTATTTACTAGGCTTGCAGTCTAGGAAACCACTGAGGACCCCCCCCCCAAAAAAAAAAATTAATTGAAATTCCCTAACCAGAAAAATGAACCCAGTTCATGGCAGTGCGAACTCCAAATCCTAACTACTCTGCCCCATCCAAGCAAGACACTACCTCACCTAAATGACAGTCATCTGTTCAAACACATTTCTACAAACATCATTCTACCAAATATAAAAAAAATGTGGACATTAAACACCTAAAATGTTAGATCATCCCCAACCTATCTCACTGTTAAAAAAAAAAAATCCATGACAGAGTCCACAATCCATGCTCAACAAACAAAGCATGTAAAACTATCAGCTGGGGTACCCTTCTAGCCTCATACAGAATTACTGGCATTATTCCATTGTTTCAATGCCAGATAGCACAGCACTACAGCAGTACAACAGAAACACTATTTTTGGGACTTACAGTAGGCAAATGAGCTAATAACAGCTTCAACTGGGAAGACCTTATAGTAAGCTACTTTCTGGAGTACACAGTTTGATTGCCTTAGCAGGCATCTACTTCGAAAAACCTGGGTTTAAAATTTTGAATTGCTGTCATTTTCCCCATTCAGAGTGATGGTATTACACACTAAACTTCCTTGTTGCACAGTTGCACTTATTCAACTATGGAGAAGCAGCAGCAGGATCAAACTGCGCTAACAAATACTGAAATGCTATACCTGTACCAAAAAGACTATAAATAAACGTTGTACCTGTTCTAATGACTGTGTTTACCCTTGAATCGGGGACAAATCCATAAAATACTGGGAGTTGAAGGAGCAAAATCAGGGACAATTTTAAAATATTGTTCTGATTCATTAAAAACTCAGTAGAATTTTTTTTCTGTATTAACAACACATTTTTCTGACGCAGAGAGAGAGAGAAGTATGACCCCCACCATGTTTCACTATTTTATCTTATCTGAGGTCTTGTGCCAGGATTTCACTGTACAATCTAATATGATACTTCAAAAATGTCACAGAAGTATGGTTTTCTGTTTCATAGAAAAACAGCAGTACATATCATCTATTGCAACAGCTGCAAAACTGTTAATGACACATGCCTTTTACTCACTTCCCGTGTTAAATTAATTTTATGCAGTAAAACACAAACAAATGAGAACACTTTTATGAGGCAATAAAAGAGTGGTCATATTCTTACAGATATTCTATAAATTGCCAAGAATTAAATTTCAATAGCAAAACGAGATACTACAAATAAACACTATTTCTTCCCTGTTTATATTTTCCTTTCCTCCACATTTGAAATTTTATTGCTGATGAAATAAGACATCACACCAGGACCTCCCAAACAGTATAGCCAGTTTTATACTTGCTAATTGTCTTCAGTGAAATGCGTCACATTAACTCCATGATTTACTTGGGGAAAATATACAATGCAAAATCGAAGTAACTAGATGCGAGCGTTTGTATTGAAAATATGTTTTTTTTTTTTTTTTTTCAGGAGTTGAATAGCAAATTTTACATATGAATGCTGCTCTACTACTCTTAGAATGGCAATGTTCATGTGAAGTTAAGGCTAACATTTACTTACTTAATTCTGAACCTGCCACCTTCACTCTTCTTTCTTCTTTCTTCTTCTTTCTTCTTTCTTGTTCTTGCACACGCTGCACAGCTGACAAAAATTAAATCCACACAAACGTAAAATTCACAAAAAAAAAAAAAGTAAACAGATGATCACGAAACAAAAGGAAAGAAAGCTGAAGCTCGAAGCTAACTGACTGATTCTCGCTCTTTTCCCAGGACATAAAGCCCGGGAAGAGAACGACAACCAATCAGCAGCATTTGCCCAGCAAGCACGTCATGACGTGCCTGCGGACGTCGCAGTCCAAGCCCCTTAAATATCTATGCGGTTTGTGTCTCAACCGCATAGACTTCTGGGCATCACAATGATGCCTTCTTTGCTCCTCCGGGCTGCAATGAAAACATTGCAAGAATTAAAAAAAAAAAAAAAACACTGTTGCGATTGAAGTGCGCAATGCTCATGCACGTACTTTCGAGTCACGGACTCGAAATTTAAAGTGAAAAAAAAGATTTTTTTTTTTACATTAAAAAAACAAACTAAAGTTCTAAACAACTAGTCAACTATCTAGCTGAGGGGGCTGCAGTCCGGCAGTCCGATGCCACGAGCCGCCCCCTGCCCTAAGTACTGAATAAATAACCTTCCCATGGTGCTACTGTATTTCTTTTATCAGACTCTGTCATAACTTTTTAAGCATGTTAAAGCATCAAATATGTCACTTCACAAACATTTTCAGCTCTCAAATAAATTAATGTAATTCTGTCTTTAATGTTAAACCCTAGTAGCAAAATAATGCTATTCATAATGCCATACCTGTTCACACTGCCATAACTTTAACTTTTTTATTTTTACCACTGGTTGTCAGAAAAATATGCATTAGTGTATGTATTAGTAATACGCTTAGTGCATTTAAGGCTTGAAAAGGGTTAACACATTTATTCTATTTCACACTGCATAAATCTGTACGAATTGCAGAAGCTTTCTAACCTTGTATTGTCATGAAATATGCGCAGCTATAATCTTTGCTTATGCTTTGGAAATTTACAGGAAAGCAGATAATTTCTGCTTGTGTCAGGAAAATAATGAATAGAACAATATCACTTGTATTAATGTTATGAGACTTAAACAAGGAGTTCCGCTTGTGCTGTGAGAAAATACACAGCTGTAGAAGCTATAGATAATTAGAACAAAGATTGCTTGAAAATATGAACTGCAATCAGCATTTGCTTGTGCCTAAGTTAGATAAGTACCTTGAAATGTAACACATGTATTAGAACTACACAATAGAAGCTTGTAACGGGCTAGGGCCCACCAAGGCC
The DNA here is from genome assembly GCF_019279795.1 of Protopterus annectens. Taxonomy (NCBI): domain Eukaryota; kingdom Metazoa; phylum Chordata; order Ceratodontiformes; family Protopteridae; genus Protopterus; species Protopterus annectens. The sequence goes on along the minus strand of NC_056734.1, from coordinate 725,309,073 downwards.
AGGTTGTTTTTCGCAAAATGTTTTTCATAAATCCAGTCATGTCAGCAGAAATCTGAGTAACACCTGCTGTAAAACAATACTGAAAGTTGTGTTTAATTACATCAGCCATAGAACGCCATGTTTTGTAGAATAGTATAAGAATAGCATACTTCCTGTTAGTAGTTAGGCAAAATCCTGTATTTGCATGTTTTTGTCTCCTTGCAGCAAGTTATTAAATGTGCCTTAACTGAACCTTACGTGTATTGGTCTTTGAAGTTTTTTCCTTTGACAGATTGGTCCTTCGCACCGGAAATCCTCACTTCACCTCGGATCAGACAGGCCAGGTGGCTTGAAACCGTACGGGAAAGAAACCACATCGGTTCTTCTTATTTGAAAAGCCCTCCGACTGAATTGTCGTACAAAAGAGGCCAGCCACTTTCTGATCTGCGACTGAAGGATGGGTTTTTCATGAACCAGGTGATCAATTACGAAGGCTCAGGTAAGGTGAATCTACCTTTTTTTCTGTTTTAGATCAGGGACTATATTTGTATTGTTTTTGTCAGGACTGTATTTTTTACAAGTCAGGGACAGAAAAGATTACTGTCTTGTCATAGAGCAGGGAAACAGAGCAGGTAGGCAGTCATTCTGAAGAGACTATAACAAAATCTGTGGTACAACGTTAAAAATAAGGAGTTACGTAACGATTAAAAGGGTAAAACAAAATGGGTAATAATTGCACAAAAAGACCCCAAAATCCGCCGTTAACCGAAGACGCAAAATACATGCAGTCACAGCGTGCTGATAATATTAAATACTACTCAAAATGGGTTAATAAGTATGAATTTGATGGTAAATTAGCAAAATCATCACTTATCAAACTTGTCAAACAGCTTAAAACTGATTCTAAATGTCGGGTAAAAAAGCAGTGCGAATTAGAAATTCCTCAGGCACACAGGTGGATTGAGGAAGTAAACCGTAGGGAACAAAAAAGCAATAATTCAAAAGCAATGTTTTTAGATAAGGAGGACAATAACTTAGTAATAGCATTGGCCCCTCCGCCTCCCTTACCAGAATATGAAGCGAGTGAACAAGTTAGTCTACCCCCGCGATATCCTGCTGTTACCGTAAATAGAGACACTACAAAACCAAAACCGTATATTAAAGATCCCATCGAGACCAGGTCTCGAACACAGGCAGGTAATTCAGAAGGGGACATTGAATTATATCAAATGAGTAGAAATTCATGATTTATGAGTGAAGAAGAAATATGCCCACTCATAGAAGTGCCTAATCCTCAGGCAGGGCAAGAAGGTCAAGCCCCAACTATTCTAGTGTACAGACCCTGGACTCCGGAAGATATCTGGAAAGCCACTGAGGGAATTCCCCATCCAAAAGTTAATTTTAGAAAGTTCTTAGAAGATTTACAAGGAATGAGTGAGGCTGAGTTATAATTTAAACAGAAAAAGAGGTAGAAAAAGTAGTCAGACAAATTGTGGGACCAGATTGGCACATGATCAGTAGCAACTGGAATCCCCGTTATGCTGCGCTCAGGCCCCTCCCACATAGCAGTGCAGAACTAGACAACAGAGTGAAAGGTCTTACAGACCGCATCTCTGAGACATGGAAGCCTAGGGCAGACTGGACTTGCATTAATCAATGCATCCAACAAGAAGGTGAAACTATTGACAGATATTATGCCAGACTGTTAGAATGTTTTAATAACCATTGTGAAATGCAGGTTCCTGAAGATCAGACACAAGATTCTCCATATGAGCAGCAGTTAAAGAATGCATTTTTAAAAGGCAGCATTGCACCCATAAGCAGTTTTATTATGAAGCACATGGTAGATCATCGTACAAGCAGGTTACAGTCATTACTTGAATATGCTAGGCATGCTGAAAGGCATTTTAATAGCAAAAAAAAAAAGAAAACTCAAGTATTTTCTGTAGAAGATGGAGCAGAAGTTTATGTAGTACAGTCTGGGGAAAAGGGCAAGAGAAATGCCCAGGGAAACAAACAATCTGATCAGCGATCAGAGGACTTTGAAGGGCGAAAGAAAAGGGGTGAATGTTTCAAATGCGGTAAAAAGGGACACTTGGCAAGGGATTGCAAGAAAAACAAGAGGTCAACCATGGAGGAAGACAAGGAGGGTGAGGACTGACTATATGCTAGTCAAGAATCACTAGAAGGGGATAGCAGAGAAATGACAAATGAAAATGTGATAGAGGGAGTAGAGGATGTGACAGAAGAAATAGAGGAAGTGCAGGAAGTTACGGATAGTGAAGAAAATGAAATATTGGATTTAGCTTTATTGAGCTTAGAGCTCTATTTAGCAGACACAAAACCAGAAGTTACACTCCTGGTAGAAGAGAGGGAAGTCAAATTCTTGTGTGACTCAGGGGCATCACGGACCCTGATACATCCCTTCAAACTTCCAGAGAATTCAGAGTCACATGATTACATACTAGTGAAAGCAGCTAATGGACAGCTGTATCGGGAGCCCCTCTCCCATAATATTGCAATAACTGATCCTGTTTCAGGATTGACCCAGAAAAGTAAAATTGTTGTTTCTGCAAAATGCCCAGTAAACCTCTTGGGCAGAGACCTTATGCAGCTATTTGGTATAGCAGTAGTTCCGACTATGCAGGGTATGGAAGTACAGCGACAAATTAATACCTTTGCAGTGCAATCGGAGGGGAAATGTTTTATTGGTACAGCCAGGACTTGGTTACGACTGGTCCAGGGGCAGTGACCGAAGAGTTGATGAACGTAGCCATCAGCAAGTTCCCTTCCCTTGACAGTGACAAACAACATTTGTTGCACTGCACTCTGTATTATTGTAATACACCAGGACCTGATAAGGAATATAGGCAAGAATTGTTTAGAAATCATGCGAACAGATTGATATTACTTAATCTGTACTGGGACATGAAAGGGAACAGTGTAGCCAGCTGTTCATTGCCACAGGAGTTCTTTGCACTCTATAAATCTAATTGATTACCACGTTAGCTTAACTAAGGACAAGAATGTAAAATGGGTAGACCTAGGAGAAAAAGTCACGAGATGGGAAAAGCAGACAGAGTTAGAACTGTCAGAACAAAGAATACAAAGGCAGAAGTTGAAGTGGTAACTCAGACCCACCCAGACGGGCACTTGCAGTCTAGCAAGGACAGCTGATTAGCACTCCTATTAAAGGAGGAAGAGAATGCCTTACAGAATATACCAGAAACTCTTTAGTCAACAGGAAAGTCAGATGTAGGACTTATTCGTACAGCGGGACCAGTTACTATCATGCCAAAGTCAGCATTTAGACCACAGAAAAGGCAGTATCCCTTAAGAAAAGATGCAGAGGTAGGAATCAAACCTATTATAGCAGCTTTGCTTAAGGAAGGGGTGCTGATGGAATCTCCTGAGTCACCATGTAACACACCCTTATTTCCTGTTAAGAAAGCGAATGGAGACTGGCGTATGGTCCAAGATTTACGAGCTGTAAATGATGCAGTAATACCAAGGGCACTTATGGTGCCAGACCCACACACCCTGTTGAATGATTTAAAACCTCAACAGAAATATTTTTCTGTGGTAGATATCAGCAATGCATTCTTTTCGATACTGATACACCCTGACAGCCAATATTGGTTTGCATTCACATTTCAGGGGAAAAGGTATACGTATACGTGACTACCACAGGGATATTGTGACAGTCCGACAATACTCTCACAAGAAATGGCAAGCAACCTGGCAGGATTTACCCCACCAAGAGGTAGTCAGATTTTACTTTATGTTGATGATATCCTGCTGGCGGCCCCCACCCAGCAAGATTGCAAAGAAGATACCATAGCGCTATTACAATTTTTAGCCACTAAAGGACATAAAGTAAACAAAAATAAACTGAAGCTTTGGAAAAAAACAAGTTAAATACCTAGAATATGTAATATCCAAAGAGGGCAGGACATTAGATGAGGACAGAAAAGTAGCAATTTTACAAGCACCAAAACCCACTACCAAGAAGGAAATGATGTCCTTCCTGGGTACGACTAATTTTTGCCGGAGCTGGATTCCAAACTACGCCTTGGAATCTGCACCTCTGACTAACTTGATATATAAAAAGCCTATGGCAGCACAGAATTTGTTACAATGGACACCAGAAGCAGAATCTGCTTTCTGCAAACCAGAACAGTTAATAGCGTCCTCATTAGTTTTGGGCTTACCAAACTATCATAAATGTTTTTTTCCAAACTGTAGATTGTAAGCAAGGTTATATGATATCAGTGTTAACACAGCAGCATGGGGCCAAGCAACACCCTATTGCTTATTATTCATCACAACTAGACCCAGTAGCATGGTCTTTACCCCACTGTGTACAAGCAGTAGTTGCAGCTGCAATGGCAGTACAGGCTTCGGCCTCAGTAGTTTTGTTCCACCCTCTCACATTGAGAGTGCCTCATGCAGTCACAATTATTTTACTGCAAGAGAAGGTAGCATATCTTTCCCCTGCTAGTCATCTTTCCTGTATGACTATATTGTTGAGCCAACCTCATATGACAATTGAATGATGCACGACTTTGAACCCTTCTACCTTGCTCCCAACCCCTGCAGATGGCACATCGCACAGCTGCCTGCAGGCGATTGAACAAAAGACACTGCCTAGAAAAGATCTTACGGATGTCCCCTTGAATAATGCCAAGGTGACATACTATGTGGACGGCTCGTGCAAAAGGGGTCCTGCAGGACAGAACCTAGTAGGATATGCAGTAGTTTCTGATACTGAGATTATAGAAGCGAAACCCTTACCACACAATTTATCTGCACAGGCAGCAGAATTGATTGCCTTGACACGGGCATGTACCTTAGCAAAGGGTAAATGTGTGAACATTTTTACTGACAGCCAGTACGCTTTTCTACTGTACATGTTTTTGCGCAACAGTGGAAAAATCGAGGAATGATAACATCTACTGGCAAACCAATCAATCATGCACAGTTTATTTTAGATCTTTTAGAATCTATTCAGTTACCTCAGAAAGTAGCTATTTGTAAATGCACAGCTCATACCAAGCAACAGGATAGGATTTCAAAAGGTAATGCGAGAGCTGATACAGCTGCAAAACAGGCATCTTCAGAAGTATTTCTTTTGAATGAGGAATTACAACCCTCTGAGATTTTAGACTTAGAAATGTTAAAGACAATACAGACACTTACTATGCAAGCTGAAAAACAAAGATGGGTAAAACGAGGAGCAATTCTCGAAAAGGGGCTGTACATCTCTAAAGAAGGGAAACCGATATTACCATCTAATTTGTTTAGATATGTAGCTTTGTTGAGCCATGGGCAATGCCATGTCTCAACAGGGGGGATGGTACAGCTGGTAAACTGAGTGTTCACGGCATATGGATTCTTAAACTACTCTAAAAAATTTTGTTTGATGTGCCAAATTTGTAACAAACATCATGCACAAGGGGCGTTAAAGCCCAAGCAAGGGAGTTTCCCTACACCACCATATCCATTTCAAACTATCTGTATGGATTTCATAGAATGAACAAATGTGAAAATAAGAATTATTGTCTTGACATTGTAGATATGTTTTCCAGATGGGTGGAAGCCTTTCCGACTAAAATCCAGATGCGGCTACCGTAGCAAAAATTCTAGTTAAATAAATCATCCCTAGATTCGGCATTCCGGAAAGGATCTACAGTGACAACAGTACACACTTTGTGAACCAAACCATACAACAGTTAAGTAAACATTTTGGTATTTCTTTAAAAAATCATTGTGCATATCATCCGCAATCTGCAGGGTTAGTAGAGAGGCATACTGGGATTTTAAAGAGTAAGCTTTTCAGGCTTGCTAGTTGTTGCTGAAGCACCTACCAAGGGGAGAAAACGCTGAGAGAAGAAAAGGAGCCACTTTTGTGATTTTAAGTATTTTCTTCTGATTTTTTAAGTTTTACTGCGTTGCCACCTATTTTTTTGACATTTTCCGGCTTGCTAAAGTTTATATCTGTAACGGTAACAGTACTTGGAACACATCTAGAGCCTGTTTACTGCATTTCCTGTGTTGCACTTAATTTAAAATCGTTTTTTAAAAACTGCATTTTACCTGATTTTGGCCAAGCACTCAAGTGTGGGGTCATTTATTGCACTGTTGTGATTATTTTGCTGCTTGTGTATCTCTGCTACCTTTAAACTACAACAAAAAGAAAAAAAAAATCTTGCTTTTTTCCCACTTTCTGAAAGTTAAGAAAGTTCAGTTACAGATTTGCTTTTCTGAACTGTTTGGAAGTTTCTAGAAGGCCAGTGCTTGCTTGGGCTAAGGGGAAGTCTCTGTGTTCACCAGTGGGAGTGGTTAACACTGAACAGCCTGCCTGTCCCTGGAGGAGTGGTTACTACCTAGAAGCTGTAGTTTTATTGGCCATTGTGGGTCAATTCTAAACCCCTTGATCTGTCTCTCTTAAAACCCGGCTGCCTCATGGTTTTGGCATCTTTTCAGGCTTGCTAGTTGTTGCTGAAGCACCTACCAATGGGAGAAAACACTGAGAGAACAAAAGGAGCCACTTTTGTGATTTTAAGTATTTTCTTCTGATTTTTTGTTAAGTTTTACTGCTTTGCTGCCTATTTTTTGGCATTTTCCGGCTTGCTAAAGTTTATATCTGTAACAGTAACAGTACTTGGAACACATCTAGAGCCTGTTTACTGCATTTCCTGTGTTGCACTTAATTTAAAATCATTTTTTTCTCTAAAAACTGCATTTTACCTGATTTTGGCCTAACACTCAAGTGTGGGGTCATTTATTGCACTGTTGTGATTATTTTGCTGCTTGTGTATCTCTGCTACCTTTAAACTACAACAAAAAGAAAAAAAAATCTTGCTTTTTTCCCACTTTCTGAAAGTTAAGAAAGTTGAGTTATAGATTTGCTGTTCTGAACTGTTTGGAAGTTTCCAGAAAGCCAGTGCTTGCTTGGGTTAAAGGGAAGTCTCTGTGTTCACCAGTGGGAGTGGTTAACACTGAACAGCCTGCCTGTCCCTGGAGGAGTGGTTACTACCTAGAAGCTGTAGTTTTATTGGCCATTTTGGGTCAATTCTAAACTCCTTGATCTCTCTCTCTTAAAACCCTACAACTCTCTTTTTGCATAGTTTTGCGCACTGAGCAGCATCGGGCAGCGCCGCCTAAACAGGTTTAAACTATTCCAGGCTCCACAAAGTCTGCTCTTCACTTTTTCCCTTAGAACTGTTCAAATTCTAAAAGTAATCACTCTATTCTCTTTCTAAAGCCCTGCACTTGCTCAGCTCTTATAAGGAAACACTAACTAACTAAAGCACTACACCCTCCTTGACTTCTCATAAGTATTAGGCTCCCGATTGGTCCTTCCTGATCAAGTGAAAAATAAGTTCCCTTCCCTTATCTGATCAGTAAAAAAAACAGTTCCCTATACTAATCTGGTATGTCCAAGGGTCAGTTTCAAGGTTACTCTCCAGTCTAGCTGGTGAATCTGGGAATTTTGAGGCAATGTTACAATTGCCTTTTGTACACAGACAACCCTCTCCTCCTTCCAACAAACTCTAATACATGTGAGAGATGCAGCTGCACAGCCAAACTGGAGGCAGAGCTCTCTCAACCCAAGACTGGCACAGTAAGTCAGGAGGAAAAGGTAACCACCCACACCACAAATCCAGTCTCACACAGACCTATTGCATCTGCATACCCAACACATAAACACACAAAAACATACTCAGAGGCTCTAAATAAAAATCTGCCTAAACAGCAAAGACCTTCTAAGCAGATATCCAAGCAACAGCCACCCCTCAACAATACCCATGAATCACATATCTCAAAAAATCAGTGTGCCTCACAGTCACAGCCCTTAAGGCCAAACAACACACCACATACACTTGTTATAGGGGACTCTATTGTCCGGCACACTGACGTCCCGCTCACCAGACTGAACAAGGAGAAGGTCACTGTAAGCTGCCTGTCAGGTGCCAGGATCCGCCACATAATGTAAGCACTCAGGTCACTCCAAAGCAAGTACAAGTATGACTCTGTCATTGTCCATGCTGGTGTGAATGACCTGAGATGTACCTCCCTGGACTACATGAAAAGAGACATAGAGGAGCTCTCTGACCATGTAGCCCAGGCTGGTATGACCCTGACCTTGAGTAGCATCTTGCCCTCACCAAGAATGATGCCACAGTATAAAGACAAAATGATCAGTTTCAACAATTGGCTAAAGTATTGGTGTCATTCAAAGGGGAGCCAGTGTCTGTCAGCCTGGGATGACATTCTCGACAAGCTACGTTGCTTCACTAGGGATGGCTTGCACCTGTCACCCTTAGGCTTTCGTATACTGGCCAAGGCTTATGCCACCCCCATAGTGCCTTTTTTAGGCAACGCTCAAAGGACAAACCCATCTCCATAGACAACCCAAGGATAAAAAAACTAAAGGTAATGCTACTCAATGCCAGAAGTCTAAACCTCAATGCACGCACTCGAGGCTCTCCTCAGTATGGAGAAAATTGATGTCTGTGCAGTAACAGAAACCTGGTTCAAGGCCCCTGACAGCACCCCAGCACTACCAGGTTATAACTCATACCATGCGTTTCAGCCCCAAAACTTGGACCGAAGCACAAAAGGAGGGGGAGTATCTATATTCATCAAAGATACCTACACCTCCAGGTTAGTGGCACTGCACTAAGCATCGGAAACTGTCCATGTGCAACTAACAGCAGGAAAAACTGCCTTTCAGTTTGTAGCCTGCTACAGAACACCCTCCCTATTACAGGAACCCCACTTGGCATTCCTGAGAACACTGGAGAATATGAAGGTCTCTCCAAACACTATGTTATTGGGTGACTTCAACTACCCAAGCATTGACTGGGAAAACTACTCAAGCCCAAACACCCTCGTCCAACGGTTCCTTGAATTTATAAATTTTAACGCAATGGAAAAACTGGTCACCACCCCCACAAGAGGGAATAACATATTGGACCTGGTCATCACCAACATGGGGACTCTATGTTCCACACCAGAGGTAAACCCCTCTTTGGTAAGATCAGACCATAAACAAATTTCCCTGGACATACATATCCCAGACCATCCCCCAGCCAAGGAAATCACTGTAAAGAATATCAAAAGCCAACTTTGCACTTCTCAAGACTGAGGTAGAATCCTTCAAAGCCCCTGGGCCAGAGGATAATACAGCCTAATCCGCAGAATCCTTTACAAATGCATTCTATGAGCACCTGCAGGAAAGCATGGATCATACTATCCCAAATAAAACCAAGACTTACTCCTCCAAAAACAGGAGACTGGTCTGGTGGACCATGGCCATAAATAAGCTATACAACAGAAGGAGGAAGCTACTACATGACAGAGCAAAATCCCAAAAAGGGAAGGCATCTCTGATCAGTATTAGCAAGAAACTTTGATCCCTCATAAAATAATCAAAGGCCAGCTTCAAAAGAAAAATTGCCCTAGACACTAAAGATAATCACAAGGCCTTCTTTAGTTATGTCAGGAACATGGGCAGAAGCTCCCAGATATGCCCTGAATTGTTGCATAATGATACAAAATATACCGAACCTACAGACATAGCCAACATCATAGCAGACAGATTCAGTGCAAACTTCTCCCCCCCTTCCCCCCAAAGGAGCAAATGCCTATCCCAACTGAATGTAACCTCCCTGACATCACAGATGCATGGGTGAAAGCTGCCCTCTCCAAAGCAAAAAACACAGCATCTATGGGACTGGACGGTGTCCCAGGCTGTGTCTTACATGAGCTCCAAGAAGAACTGAACCCTCACATTAAGTCACTGTTCAAACTTAGCCTTACTACAGGATATGTACCCAAAGAAAGGCGTACAGCTACAGTGGTCCCACTCCACAAAGGTGGTGCCACAACGGACCCCGGAAACTATTGCCCCATAAGCCTGACTAGTCTGGTCTGTAAAGCTATGGAGTGTATTATCATGGAACTCATAAACAAAGACATTGGGAGCTGCCAGACACTGGACCCTACCCAATTCGACTTTGTTAAGGGCAGATCTTGCCTCTTAAACCTAGTTGATTTCTTTGAAACAGTTACCAAAGACATAGATGAGGGCAAGGTAGTCCACACAGCATACCTGGACCTCGCAAAAGCCTTCGACACAATACCCTACTCGGGCATCATAAATAAGCTTACCAGCTTAAATATCAACCCCTATATCACAAGATGGGTTGCAATCTGGCTCAGAGATAGAACCCACATGGTCAGAATCGCAGGTGCCATTTCCGAATCCAAACCTGTTGCAAGTGGCATCCCACAGGGCTCAGTTCTGGGACCTCTCTTGTTCGGTATACACTTCTCTGAGGTTCAGGCTAACATGGGGGGATTATGGCTGACAAAGTTTGCAGATGACTGCAAACTGGGGGCCATAATCGAATCTCCAGCTGACACAAGCATCCTCCAAAAGGGTCTCACAGAAACGGATGCTTGGTGCCAGAGCCACAGCCTCAAGCTAAATGCTAAAAAGTGCATAATCATCCCCTTTGGGAAAATCAAGGTGCCCACAAATTACCACATAGGTGGTAATCCATTAAGTACGGAAGACATAATTAGAGATTTGGGGACCAACGTAGACAGTAATCTCTCCTTTGATAATCACGTTGCCAAAGTGGTTAGAAAGACCTTCTATATAGCCCACCTTATCACGAAAGGGTTCGCATCTAGATTAAGAGAGGTCATTGTGCCCCTCTACTCGTCACTCATCAGGCCCATAATTGAATACAGTGCCCCTTTTGGGATGTACCTTACCTGACACCTGCAGCAACTGGAGAGACCCCAAAAGTACCTCACCAAGAGGATCATGGGCTACAAACAGATGTCCTATGCAGCTCGACTAAAGAAACTCCAGCTCTACTCAGTTGCTTACCGCCTACTCAGAGGCGATCTATGCCTGATGTACAAAGCCATGTCAAACCCAGAATTAATGGACATGCTCCACCTCAAAAAATCCAAGTCCCTTAGAGCTACACGCTCCAGGGACCTAAATCTCAGCACAAAAATAAATAGGACATGCTGGAGGGACAGATTCATTTCCCAGAGGCTCCCCTAACTCTGTAATAGAATCCCAATTCATGTTAGCCATAGCCCCTCGCTGACCCTCTTCAAGCGAAATCTGGACGCATGGATGGGAAATTGCAAATTCACCCCTGGGATCTCTTCTGTGTCCCTGCTAGACAGAGGCAGAGTAAACTAATCTTAAAAGGGTACCTTCTGTGACCTACTTTACAGAGGCACAGTAGGCTAATCTAATACGGAGGCGGAAGCCAAATGCACTCTGGCTAGGCTTATAAATGCCCTAGGGCAGATAGCCTAGTATCTACCTATGAACCTATGAACCTAAGCTAAAGAAGTTAATAGAAGAAATACAGAGAAATTGGGTGTACTGTCTGCCCCTGGCACTGTTGAGCATGAGAACTGTTCCAAATGCAAAAGGATTGACTCCTTTTGAAAAACTATTTGGAAGGGTTTATTATATACCTCAGTGGAAACCTCTCATGCCCGCAGACCAGGAAGCCGACTGCACACTAGCAGAGTATATGAGAAATTTGTTGAATTCTAAACATCTGTTGCAGTCAAATTCTGTTTCAGATAAAGAACAAACCAGACCATCAGAAGTGGCAGTGGTTCCACGTACCTGGGTCTTGGTGAAGACAATAAAGAAAAAGAATTGGACGTCACCAAAGTGGGAAGGTCCATATCAAGTGCTTCTGTCAACACCCACTGCACTCAAGATCGCAGAGCGTGCCACGTGGATCCATCTGACGCACTGCAAACTAGTTAAGAACTTTGAACTGGACAAAAATCTTGTCACATGTCAAGAGCAAAAATGATAGAATCCAGAAAAAACAGGAATGCAGAACAACCATTTCCTCAGAAGTATTGCATAATCATCCTGTTAACTGTACTAGTGACAATAATCTTTTTGTTGTGGCCATTCCTTTTTCCAGCCACACAAACTGAACTGAATAAACATGAAGCGTTACTCATAGACTGGCATCCAAACTTCAACACTTACCAGGCAATTAAATATGTGTATGCTGAGACTTTCAATGTTTCGAATTGCTGGATTTGCACAGCTTTGCCGACAGCATACGGGGGGTTATTAATCACTACAGTCCCCCTAGGGGTCAACGAGACCTGGGAAAACTTGATTTATGATACCTCAACCATTACATCACAAGATAAAATAGCATTGCACTTGTCTGTTCCACAAAAGGGAACTGTGTGTTTTTATAAAAATGATACTGTTCAGGTGGGTTGGAGCAATTGCAATGTGGCTGTTCCTTATAAATGTTACATTAAAGCTAACAATGCAGGATCTTATTGTAATACAAACTATGATTCATTTCTTGAGCTGATGCACAAAACAATTAATGAAGTAAAACATAATTCTGTTCTTTATAAACAACTGTCTATAACTGATAGAAAAATGTTTCATGCAGGGCAAGTGTATATTCATAGCAAAGTTACTACTAAAGTAGAGGACTGTTATTTTGTATGTGGCAGAAAGGCATACAAGTGGTTACCTGAGAATTGGTCCGGCAGTTTTTTTTGGGTTACCTTGTTCCGGCCATTTGACACACTGCAGTTTTGCCTCAAGGAAAAATTCGGAATGTCCGAGAAGTCATCAAGAAACCTGTGAATCCAGTGGGGCAAATTGATGCACGTTGGAAAAACTATCATTCTATAGGCGATGGACTGACACACATGGACTTGAGTGATAGTGTTATATCGTGGGCAGGCATATTACCAGCATATGGAGCAGTGAAATCGATCTGGGAGCTGAGAAAACTGTCAAAACTTCTCGAAGTAATGAGCAATGCAACTTTTTCCGCACTCGAATTGGTGATTGATGAATTGAATGCCATGAGAACTGTAGTGCTTCAAAACTGCATGGCTCTCGACTTCACCCTAGCGGCAAGAGGCGGTATTTGCGCTTTAATCCAGGAGGAGTACTGTTCGTATATTACTGACCATAAACATGAGATAGACAATCACCTTGAGGTAATTCAGCAAGTGTCGGCCATGACCAAACCAGGACCAAACCCACTGACAGACTTTTTCCAGAAATCATTTGGGGGTGGGGTACTATCCTAATGAACATCCTGATTGCTATTTGTGTAGGAATGCTCCTACTGGGAGTATGTGTTTGCCGTGGCATCCCCTGCATGAAAAGACTGATTAAAGACTTTATAGACATGTCAGTTTCTGAAACCTTATATCAAAGTACCGAGTTTGAAGAACTGTTAAAAGATTGAAAATGCTTTCATAAGTTTAAACTGAATGACTCTCTTAACTGCAAATCCTAAGTGGGAAGAGGTTAGGGGAAGAAAAAAACTATTTTTGCTTATTTTGAAAGTAGAATAAAAGTATTAAAAGGGGGGAAATGTCAGAAAAATATGTATTAGTGTATGTATTAGTAATATGCTTAGTGCATTTAAGGCTTGAAAAGGGTTAACACATTTATTCTATTTCACACTGCATAAATCTGTATGAATTGCAGAAGCTTTCTAACCTTGTATTGTCATGAAATATGCGCAGCTATAATCTTTGCATATGCTTTGGAAATTTACAGGAAAGCAGATAATTTCTGCTTGTGTCAGGAAAATAATGAATAGAACAATATCACTTGTATTAATGTTATGAGACTTAGACAAGGAGTTCCGCTTGTGCTGTGAGAAAATACACAGCTGCAGAAGCTATAGATAATTAGAAAAAAGACTGCTTGAAAATATGAACTGCAATCAGTGTGCCTAAGTTAGAGAAGTACCTTGAAATGAGGAAATGCCTATCCCAACTGAATGTAACCTCCCTGACATCACAGATGCACAGGTGAAAGCTGCCCTCTCCAAAGCAAAAAACACAGCATCTATGGGACCGGACGGTGTCCCAGGCTGTGTCTTACACGAGCTCCAAGAAGAACTGAACCCTCACATTAAGTCACTGTTCAAACTTAGCTTTACTACAGGATATGTACCCAAAGAATGGCGTACAGCTACAATGGTCCCACTCCACAAAGGTGGAGCCACAACAGACCCTGGAAACTATCGCCCCATAAGCCTGACTAGTCTGGTCTGTAAAGCTATGGAGCGTATTATCATGGAACTCATAAACAAAGACATTGGGAGCCTCCAGACACTGGACCCTACCCAATTCGGCTTTGGTAAGGGCAGATCTTGCCTCTTAAACCTAGTTGATTTCTTTGAAACAGTTACCAAAGCCATAGATGAGGGCAAGGTAGTCCACACAGCCTACCTGGACCTCACAAAAGCCTTCGACACAATACCCCACTCGGGCATCATAAATAAGCTTACCAGCTTAAATATCAACCCGTATATCACAAGATGGGTTGCAAACTGGCACAGAGATAGAACCCACATGGTCAGAATCGCAGGTGCCATGTCCGAATCCAAATCAGTTACAAGTGGCATCCCACAGGGCGCAGTTCTGGGACCTCTCTTGTTCGGTATATACTTCTCTGAGGTTCAAGCTAACACGGGGGGGGATTATGGCTGACAAAGTTCACAGATGACTGCAAACTGGGGGTCATAATTGAATCTCCAGCTGACACAAGCATCCTCCAAAAGGGTCTCACAGAGAAGGATGCTTGGTGTCAGAGCCACGGCCTCAAGGTAAATGCTAAAAAGTGCATAGTCATCCCCTTTGGGAAAAACAAGGTGCCCACAAATTACCACATAAGTGGTAATCCATTAAGTACGGAAGAAGTAATTAGAGATTTGGGGACCAACGTAGATAGTAATCTCTCCTTTGATAAACACATTGCCAAAGTGGTTAGAAAGACCTTCTATATAGCCCACCTTATCACGAAAGGGTTCACATCTAGATCAAGAGAGGTCATTGTGCTCCTCTGCTCATCACTCATCAGGCCCATAATTGAATACAGTGCCCCTTTTGGGATGTACCTTACCCGACACCTGCAGCACCTGGAGAGCCCCCTAAAGTACCTCACCAAGAGGATCATGGGCTACAAACAGATGTCCTATGCAGCTCGACTAAAGAAACTCCAGCTCTACTCAGTTGCTTACCGCCTACTCAGAGGCGATCTATGCCTGACGTACAAAGCCATGCCAAACCCAGAATTAATGGACATGCTCCAGGGACCTAAACCTCAGCACAAAAATAAATAGGGCATGCTGGAGGGACAGATTCATTTCCCAGATGCTCCCCTCACTCTGGAATAGAATCCCAATTCATGTTAGACATAGCCCCTCGCTGACCATATTCAAACGAAATCTGGACGTGTGGATGGGAAATCGCAAATTCACCCCTGGGATCTCTTCTGTGTCCCTGCTAGACAGAGGCACAGTAAACTAATCTTAAAAGGTTACTTCTGTGACTTACTTTACAGAGGCACAGTAGGCTAATCTAACAGGGAGGCGGAAGCCAAATACACTCTGGCTAGGTTTATAAATGCCCTAGGGCAGATAGCCTAGTATCTACCTATGAACCTATGAACCTATGAACATGTATTAGAACTACACAATAGAAGCTTGTAACTGGCTAGGACCCACCAAGGTCAGGTTGTTTTTCTCAAAATGTTTTTCATAAATCCAGTCATGTCAGCAGAAAATCTGAGTAACATCTACTGTAAAACAATACTGAAAGTTGTGTTTAATTATGTCAGCCATAGAAGGCCATGTCTTATAGAATAGTATAAGAATAGCATACTTCCTGTTAGTAGTTAGGCAAAATCCTGTATTTGCATGTTTTTGTCTCCTTGCAGCAAGTTATTAAATGTGCCTTAACTGAACCTTATGTGTATTGGTCTTTGAAGTTTTTTCCTTTGACACTGGTTATCTTCTCTGTGGCTGTTGAGAAACTGTAACTGTTGGTCCCCTCTCAGTTCCTCCTTCCATTCTAGTTTGTCTTGCTGTATCTATATAACTTCTTTCTTGTAACAAAATAAAACACTTGTTGCAAAGGTAAACCCTGAAAACTGTCTATTCCACCAGCCGGGAATGCCTCCATTTTTCCCTTCCCCAGCTGTTGTTTGTGTTTCCAGTCTCTCAGTTTTAAATTCCTGTAATACTCTCTCCACCATGCCACTCCATCTTGCTGCTTCTCCTTCCTTTGGCTTTGTCTAGTTTATTAAATCTATCAGCACTTGTGTCTCCAACTTCTCCATTTTCCAGTTCTGTAACGGTTATTTCATCTCCATCTCCTTCCTTCACTAATCTTTTCCTGCTCTTTCTCTCCATCTCTGCTGCACATTCTTCCATTTTGGAGTTCGTGGGACTGCTGTAGCAGCCCTCCAGCATCACCTAGCAGCTCCAGAGAGTGCTTCACTTCCTATCCTCCAAAGAGTAGGGTTTTTTTATTTTATACAAAAACTTATTTACAATATTTACAATATTATTTTTAATACTATTTATATTACATATTTACAAATGATTAGAGCATTATTTTTTGTTCAGAAACTTTCTATATATACACCATTGTCTATTATTTGACCTTGTTTCTGTAACCAAAATCTTATCTTTTTTTAACATTTCTGCTAATTCCTATTTAGTGTTATACATTATTTCTTTAACTATTTGATTCCAAATAATCCAAACCACATTAAACTCTTCTATCCATTTTATCTACACATTCTTTATTTTTATATTTATAAAAATCATATTCAACAATGTCCATATTTATATCATCTGTTCCCTTTATATCAATAAGATAAATTGCATCTCCTAATTTTTCCATGATTTCACAATTCTTTTACATATTAGAAAGACTTGGCCTGCAATTTCTTCCTCTCCATGATTATTGCATACTCTTTCACATCTTGTTTTTTTTTTATAATGCATGTTAACGTTCACTGGAAATTTATTTATAGCATGCCTCCAGAAAAAATACTGACATTCAAACATATTTTTGCATCTTTTATTTCTAGCTTTTATAGCTTTGATTTTCACTTGTTCTATTTTTTTCAATGTATATACATTGAAACATTTCCCCACTACATTTTATAGCATATATTTCTATCATTTCAAGTTCTTCCATATTTATTTTTCATATTATGATTTTTTTCTTGATAATTCATCTCATCATTTTTATCAGCCCTTTCTCTTTTGTGATTTTTCATCATACTCCAGTCTTCTTCTTTATATTTACCTTTTAATACTTTAATTATTAAACTATCTTTTTTCTCTTGACCATTAAAGCACTTTATATAAGTTCAAGGGCACTGCATATACACCAGGATTTATTAAACCGAACCCCCCCTTCTTATTTTCCTACACACAATGTTCTTCTCTTTACAGGGTTCAGTCTGGATCACCATATAAAAAGAACATAATATTAATAATTTTCTTTTCATATATTACATGAGTTTTAAGTTGTTATGTTTTTCATTTTTTCCTGGTTAGGGGTTGCCACAGCGGAACTCCGGTCCGCTAATGATTGGCAGTAGATTTTTACGTGCCGAGTTGCCGGCCCTGATGCACAACTTTCAATGAAGGTATGCCCATTCATGCATGTCTCCACACAGAAGACGCTCTAGCTGAGAAATGAACAGGACAATGTCTTACTGTGAGGCGACAACGCTACCGCAGCACCACCACCGTACATGAGTTTTAAGTACACTAGCTAAATAAGCTATTTTTCCTAATACTACTGAATTCAAAATATATACTTTTTCATTAATGAAAGTCTAAATGTTTTCTAATAATCACACATACATTTAACTTTTCCTATTATATTTTTCCATTGCGAATGTCTTATTTCCCAAATCTAATTCATAATACTTCTATTTCTTGCATATTAAAATCAGTTTCTTTTATTTTTTTCCAACAGTCCCAAGTCCTTTACTATTCTCTTTATTCAGACTCATACCCATTTTTTGTAAACATTTATTTAAATGATCTATCACTTCTTCTATCCCAATCATCTGTCTAGTGATTAATATAATATCATCAGCATATGATAACATTATAGGTATCTCAATTCTTTCTTTTGTCATATAACTTACATTTTTTGACTCCTGATTAATATAACTTGTTACTACATTCATTACTAATACAAATATTATGCCACTCAAAGGCCATCCTTGTCTTATTCCTCTCTTAATGTTTATTTCTATTTCCTCACTTAACCAACCATTAATTAATACTTTCACTTGATTATATTCTTACAAAGTCACACATGCATTCTTTATCTTATCACTCATATTATAGAACTTAAATATGCCCTATACAATTCTGTGATATATAGTATCAAAAGCTTTACTTAAGTCTCCTACCATGATTTGTATTTCTTTTTGTCTATTTAAGATATCATCTACTAACTCTCTAACAACCATTAACAATTCTAAAGTTTCTCTACCTCTAACACTATATATCGTATCTTATATAATATAAATTTTCTTCTGTTCTTTTTTGTACAATTTTCAAAAAAAAATTATAGTCTATATTATTTAGTACTATAGGCCTCTAGTTCCAGAATTTATTTATTTTACTTTTTTCCACAATTTAAATATCTCACTACATAGTTCCTTATATTTGAAACCAATATTCAAAACTCATTTAACACTTCTATAAAGTATTTCTTCTTTTCTATTATCATGTTTGTATACATTTGGTATTATATTCTATCAGGTCTTACTACTGTTTCTACATTCATTTGTCCTAACATTCTGTCTTATATCTGTAGCACTATTTACTTTTCCAAATCCATATTATCTTGATTTGAAAATATTTTTACTTTCCATATTTTTTCTTTGTATCCAATTTCTCACACATAACAAAACACAAACCAGGAAAACTACAGAAGGACTGAACAAACCAAAGAAATAAAATGCCTGCTGCAGTAACATGATGTGGAGACTCACAGAGACTGGTAGAATAAATACTCAAAGTATTTTATTAAAACATTAATTAATTATTAACATTATTGGTGTTAAAACATTAACTGATGTCAAATTATTCACACAAAAGTTGAATCTGGCTCTTTGGCTCCTGGTGAATGACCTTAACCCTGTGTGTGAACGTAGAAGAAACAGTTGTTTGAATCCACCTTTGAACAATGTCATACATTTGCTTGAAAAAAATTGTAGAAACAGAAATAAAACATTTATTAAACAAAAACTTTTAACAACCATTTTCACAATCTTAGTAGAGAAGAAAACACGGCTTTTAAAGAAATTGCTGATGATTCTAACTTAAGAATAATGAAAGAAGATAAAGGAGATGTGGTGGTGATAATGGAAAAAGAACAATGTAGAATAAATATCTTAAAGGTCCTAAGTGGTGATGGCTATGTGCTGGTTAGTAAAAACGAGATTGTAACTGCCTATAGAAAAATTGATGTTACAGTTTATGACATGCTTATGCAAGGGCATTTGAATGAAAAATAATTTAACTTCATACAAAATGATACACCAGCAGTGGCTATTATTTTTGGCTTGCAGAAAATACATAAGTGCATTAATACACCCTCCTTCAGGCCAATTGCTGACAGTAGCAGATCAAAACCTGCTTCATTGCTAAGTTTATTAATAGCAAGTTGAAACCAAATATGGACAGTATTCCACAAATATGCAGGGATGTGGCTAAAATAAGTAAACGTTTCTTCCCAATGGAATCTTTTTATCTGTTGATGTTACAAACTTATTTTCTGTAATCCCACAAGATGAAGGCCTAGTATGGTTTAGTGATACACTTTGCCATATAGGAATATTAAGTAATGACAAGATTAGGTGGTGCAGTGGTTAGCATTGTCGCCTCACAGCAAGAGGTTCTCCCATTTGATTCTCGGCTGGAGCACCTTCTGTGTGGAGTCTGCATGTCCTCTCCATGGCTGAGTGATGTTAAAGACATACAGGTAGGCGCGAGTGTGAATGGGCGTGCCTTCTTTGAAGGTTGGGCGTCGGGCTGGCAACTTAGCACCATAAAATCCACTGCCAATCATGAGCGGACTTGAGTTCCACTGTGACGACCCCTAATCGGGAAAAGCTGAAAGACTTTAAGTAACAAGATTAATGTGCTCACCAGTCTGATGGAGTTAGTTCTTCAAACAGTTTTATAATGTTTGACAATGTTTTTTACAAACAAATCATGGGTGTGGTGATGAGTGCTGCCTGTGCCTTGAGCTTTGCAAATTTAGTTATGTCATACTGGGATAGAGAATTTTTGTTTGCCAGTCAATTCTGTAACAGCTGGAGTTCTATTGATGTTATCTGAATGGTGTCTTTATTTTATGGCATGATACTGAGTTTAAGTTAACAGACTTACATCTAAAAATATAAATTATTTAGGTCTAGGTTTATTTAAGAACATTTGCACAGCACACCTTGATGATTAGCAATGCTAACAGGTAGTATATGTAAAGGTATATTAGCTTTCATAATATCCAAGTAGCTAAATGGGTAGAAATGCAGCCTAATGTTTAGTAGGTCCTGGGTTTGAGTCTGTAGCAATGATAAGATGTCTAGAAATCAATTTATTATACATGTTTACTTTTAAAGACAAATTTGTGAAACATGGCATTGCTGTGATGGGCTGGAGCACTGCTTAAACATGCTAACAGCTACTTTTGTTTGAGTAGTGATAAGCTGAGCGAAACCCCTGGTTGTGCAAGTTTTCACACTGCATAGCTGCATTAGCTGGTTTGTGGGCTGCTAAGCAATGCAGCACTTTTTTGAATGTTGCCCAATGATGTGTAAGAGCAGGAAAACAGCCTATATTAAGCGCAATAGGTGGGAATTCTGCAAAAGTCTTTGAACTGTTTTCTACTGTGGATATGGCAGGCAGTGCTGGGGAAGGTGAGTGCTTTTGGGAGCAGAGATGAGGCATTCAGGAGTCCAGGGTCTTTGTTGGGCTCCTGGTTAAAAATCATGAACTCAGGCTGCTGCAGGGCAGTTTACGGGACTCAGAGTGTAAGGCAGAGGCCTGGTATTGGTTGGCCAGGGAACTCACTAGTGTTACTTATATTCCCAGCACAGGTGAGCAATGGTGTCACCATTATGATGACCTGAAGAGGAGAAAAAGGGGAACCTTGGACACCTGGGTCCAAGAAGCTAGAGCAGGGAATGCCCCACAAATATGTAAGCAATTTTTCCTCTCTTTTACCAGTATGCAAGCTGAATGTCTGCAAAACTGGTATGCATAATGGTGTGCTTCTCTCTCAACAGCGGCAGCTGAGAGGGCTCGCAATGCCGAGTCCCATCCCAGGCGCCTGGCCAGGTTGTGCTGTGAGTGTGGTAAGTAAAGATTTATTATGCTAACTGTAGTGCAATAAGCAAGAAAGAGTAAAGCATTTACTGCAATAAAGTATATACCATAAAACTGCTGTTAAACAAAAGAAAACAAACTGGTACAAAAAAACGCTAAAAGCCGAAAAACTCTACGAGAACACTGAATTTATTTAAACGCTTAATAAACACTTTTTTCATCCAACACTAGTAGTTGAACTTCATCAGAAGCAAAGACAAAAGAAAATCAGTTAAAATTCAAAGTCCCAATTTATAAATTACCCGCCTAATGATGTAATAAAACTGATTATTCTTAAAGATACATACCCTAAAAGGGCTCTATATCCATTATGTGTTAAAATACATAAAAATAAACTTTCCCTAGTTAAAAATTCATACATAGCAACAACCTGAGATCATTGATTCATAACTTTAGAAACAGATGAACCAAAATACGGTTCCTACTACATACAACCTAAAAGAATATTTGCAACCATATAGTTAAAAAAATGTATGTTACTAATCAAATTGATACATATTTCAAAAAAAGCATAGCTCAAAATACAACTGATTTGTGACTTAGTTTTTCAGCTTTTAGTGATTTTTTTACCAGTATATACCATAAAAACTGTAGTGCAATAAATGGGCAAATAGAACTGCAGTGCAATAAATGGATAAGTAAAACTCTAGTGCAATAAATGAATAATAATAACGGTATTGCAATAAACAATAAACAATACAAATAACAGTAAGCAAAATGGTGTACAGCAGGATTGTGTTGTCATAAACATTGCAGTAGAGCTCTATGCATTACTTGTCTATGGTAAGGTTGTTGCAGTCAAGTGTAACACTGTAATAGCTGTAGAATGCAGAAGTAATGGCCTGCAAACTGTATTGTTTAACTCATAGTACAGTCCAAGGCTGTCTCCAGGTGAACATCAGTCACATAATGCTCTCTGTTCCTCCTACTTCAGGTAATAAAGGTATATGGCTGAGGTAGCCCAGTCTATGGGCAGATATTGTGTGGACTTCACAGACATTTATCAGCAATACCAATAAAGCATTAAGCAGCATTGTTAATTCCTACAGAAGTTTGTTTTAATAAATGCATTACGGCTGTATGCCATGCATGTGTATTCTACTGTCACTGCAGTCTAGTGTACCACTGTAATAGTCTGGAATGCAAAATGAATTCAGTCACATAATGCTGTCTTTTTCTCCCACTCCAGGAACAAAAGGTATATGGGTGAGACAGCCCATGTTATGAACAGATATGGTTGTGGTTACATTTCACATACACTTATCATCAATATCAATAAAGTGTCAAGCTGCATAGCTTATTCTTAAAGAGATTTGTTTCACTATAAGCAGAATAGCTGTATGCCATGCATATGTGTTCTACTGTCACTGCAGTCAAGTATAGCACTGTAATAGTTCTAGAATGTGAAATGGAGTCAGTCACATAATGCTCTCGTTTTTTCCCGCTCCAGGAACAAATGGTATATGATATATGGTTGAGGTAGCCCATGTTATGAGCAGATATGATTGTGCTAACATTTCACAGACACACCAATAAAGACAATTTTTTTTTTGCATCTGTCCCCTGCAATCACAAATATTGGGTTCTATTGCCATGCCTGCTAACTAAGGCATGATGGATATTTAAATTATGAACTGTACACAAACATGCCTCTCAAGTGTTACGATTTTATGTAATATAATTAAAATAGCCTAATCCGTCTGTCACAGGATTACCAGAAAAATGATTACCTGGAATGCAATGTATTATCAAATCTGCTTACAGAACACTTTGGTACTTATAGAAGTCCACATTATGTGAAAGTATTCTCTGTAGCTGTGTACCTGCATTGTTATTGCTTGGCCCATACTGATCCATGCTAATAGCTTGAGAGGTATGTAAGTGCTACATCAGCTATAGGAAAACTGTAGTCACTGTACTCAGAACTGACACTACACACCTGTAGAGTATTTAGTAGCACTGTTTTCAGGGATATAGTCTGCATTGTCAGTAATGGATTGTTTTTCTCCCTTTCTCTCTCCCCACCCCTTATCTTCATTTATTTATTATTGTTATTTATTATTATGATTTAATATTAACATAAGTTGTTTAACTATATTGTTGCAAAATGTGATGTAATATTGTTATGTGTTATTATGATTCACTATTAACATACTCTGCTAAACTATTTTGTTGCCCTTATGGTTTACTTCTTACTGGTATGCTGTTACCATACTGACTGTTATGTTATTTACTGTTATGTTACACATACTATACATTAATAAGGATTTGTTTGAATTAAAATGATGTTCCATTCTGTTAATATGAACAATGGTTTTGTTATTACTAACCTTAACTTGTTGCTATACCTCTATCATCACAGGACGTCAAGGTATGCCAGTTACTGCTGACCACCCTACGTTTCCTCAACCGGCCATGGCACCAGGCCCCACCACATCTGGGACTCAATCTGGTGGTGCTCCCTCTCTGCCCCTGTACTACCTGTGGCTTCGGATAGAACCACCCCATGGGACGGGGCCCAGCCCCCCCTCTGGGAGCAGTTGTGGAGGGGGTGTTTTCACCCAGGATGATCTGCCAGTCTTGATGCACAGGATAGTCTACCATGGGTTTGATCACCATCTGTGCTGGATTGAGGCCATGCTGGACAACCTGGTGGGGCACTCTCCAGCACTGCCACCCTCAGGGCAGTGAAGGAGCAGTGCTGACAGTCCCATGGGTGGGGATGTCAGTCATGCTGCTGCTGTCTGGAGGCACATGGGATTTGGATTCCACAACACCCTCCCTACCCAAGGTGTTCACCCCCCTCATGTGTCACACACCACCCCTGTCTGCTGTATTGTCATTGGCAAATGCATCCTCACTTACTCAACTTACCTCCCCCACACATACCTATGTCCCTTCCCCAACATTCCACTCTCACTTTAAAAAAAATGGGCAAAAAAAAAAAAAAACTACCATCCCATACATAGCTCTCCATTTCACACATATGTCCACTGGGCACACATAATTTGGTCCAATTGGCTTGACAACACAGTTATGTTGTCGTCACCCCTCTCTCTGGGGTTGAGAGTTCAAAGTCATGTACAAATTCTGTCAAAGTGCACATTTGTTGCTGTAGAAGAAATGGATAGCTATGGTTCTTTCCTACAGCCTTCCTGCACATCCCTCCCTGCCTTTCACTATGTCCCCCCCCCCTGCTTGCACCCCATTTCACCACTTTCCTATCTCCCCATTTTTTTTTCTTTATATTTTTAACGCGTAGCTGTGTATCACGCCATGTCACATAGCTTCATTAAGCTCAGCTAAATAGAGCTATATTGACTATATGTGTTTATAAACTTGTAATACACACTTACAAAATAAACACCTGTCCTATATTTCAAACCCATGACCATCGCACCGGCAGACCAGTGCATTAACCTGCCATGTCACACAACCCTTACTTAAGACAGGTGGTTTAAAGAAAACATAGTAATTGCCAGTTATAGTCATTAAACATGTTTCAGCATAGCTGCCAGCTGCAAGCCGCACTGTGCCATGCAAACTTGATTAAAATGTAATTAAAGTAAAAAGACTAAAAGTGGTAGTGTACCTTGGACTCTGGTGAAATAGTACACCACTAAAAAGCCAAAGACAGAATAATGGATGTAAATGATGCCTGTGATAGCAGGTAAATGTGCCTTTCAGCAGCATGTAGAAAGGCACCTGCTAAGGCATTAATGGTAAAATACATGTTCAACTGGGACTCTGGTACACACATACATCCATATAAAGCCACAAGCACACCAATGGATGTAGAAAATGTATGTCATAGCCTGTATGTGTCCACATATATCTTGCAAATGCACCTGCTCTAGCAGTGACTCATTAACTCAGTCTGCTAATTGTCTTACAAATGGTACATTTTGACACACACAGTCCTGGGTTCAAATCCAGTAGTGTGCAGAAGTGAATTCCAGTATTGTGAAGGCAGCAATTCATGACTGAGTCATGCACTCTTTATCCACACAATGCATTTCAAATGACATGCCTGCTTTTCACTGATGGAGGTCACAGGCCTGCAGCTAGGAAGACACTTCACATGTCCCTATAGCAAAACTTATATGTGCATAAAGTGTCACATCATGCATTAATATTCACACAGAATGTCAATGCAGGTACTGCAAATGAGGGCCACTAATATCAGAGTGCACCACACAATCTTTCTAAAGTCACTGTACAGATTATCACAGCTGCACAGCTAACATACACATTGGAAGTTCCTGCTTGTAACAAGACCTGCCCTGATACATGCTGCATATTACTACCAGACTGTAACACATGACCTGGCAGTTGCCCAAATGATGGACATATTCTTATATTTATACCCCATCTTACCCAAGAACACACCAAACATGTTGCCTAGTACTCTATTAGGGATACCGTTGCCTAACATGCTTACCTTAAATACATGCTTTATTTGGAGTAGAAAGGGTAGCTTCACTCTGTCTCTGTCTCTACAACAAGGCTGACACGGCTCCCACAGTTACTCCTACAACTTGTTGTCCTCCAAAGTGTTCATACTCTCTGCCTATGCCTATTACATGCAGCAGCACCTGTAGCCTGTAGCACACACATTGCTATGGTAAGGTTTCTGCTGTAGACCTACTCTCTGCAATGATGTAGTCTCCTCATCCCAGTAATTTCCAGACATGTCTGAAAGGAGCCCTAGCTTACATGAAGGCCTTATATATTGTACATTGCTTGCATATCATTGGCTGATAGTGAAAATCAGCTGTATTAGCTGCAATTAGCATTTCAGACCCACAGATTATCTTAGAGGCAATCATCCACTTACTAGAAGCATGTTTAAAAGGCAAGTATCTGGGTATGGGAAACTAGTCTGTATGAGACTTTCCTCACACAGAGCACTCCTTTGTAAAAAGTTTACTATCACCTCATATCAACAGAGGAGTACTGCACTCCATCAGGTATGTAACTGATTTTGTGTACAACGGGATGCAGATAGGTGAATAGACGTACAGGGAATAGAGATTACAGCATTAAGCTGATTGTAGACCTGTGATAATGACATGTCATTGATCTCTTGCTGTCTTACACATACACAGGATGTACAGTACTATACATCAAGGGTGCATTGTCTGTTGTCATTGTGGCACACTGGTCTCGTTGGATTTTCTCTTTATAGTGGTTGCAATAGCACAGTGCTAATTGTGTGGCACTGTACTTATAACATATTATTGGGGGGGTTGCCCATAGGGGACACACCGCAGTACCCCCAAGTGTTGGGTGCATGATCATACAGCAGTATCTGTCATGGCACTCATGGGAATACCCGACTATTGCTACTATCTCAATTGTATCCACACACTTAGTATGTTTGAACACTGTGGAGTATGACATGTGTGAGCAAGCAGTGGATAGTGCCAGCCATGTTGTCCTTGCTGTATCTGTACATAGTGTCCTTCCATGTATGTGATGGAATAATGTGGTCCCCTTTTTTATCTTTCAGGAATCATGTATCATAAATGCTATGCACCCTTCTCTGATGAGGAAAATGAAATTATACTTGAAGCAGTAAGGCAGTATCATCACATCCTACTGTCCATGGGGAGGCAAAACAGGGAACAGTGGGCTGCATTGTGGGCAGACCTTGTCCGTGACGTGAATGGCATGGGTCATCAGTGCAAGACATATGAGCAGGCTCATCACCATGCAACAGACATTATCAATGCTGCATGATGAAGGGCAGTAAATGTAGCCAGGGATCGTGCCATCACCAGTATAGGGCCTGCAGCAGAACAACCACTCACAGCCACTGAGGAATTCCTGGTAAATGTAGGCACACACAACAGCTCCCAGACATCCATCACACCATACATCATGGAGGTGGGTGCTACAGTTTCCACAGCAGAGGAGCATGCAGGTAGGCTTACTGTGATCAGCATTGTAATACTGTAACAGTTAGTGTGTCAGGCTGTACATACTTTTACGTGTGTGTCAGGTCTTAGGTCTTTGGGGGAGGAGGGTTTTACCTCAGTTGTACTCTCATATTCAGAATGAGACCTGTACTCAAATAACACAGTAAGTAAAGTAAATGTGAGATATATGGATGTATTACCTTGTTGTGCTGCAACATGCATTGGTACTGACATTACCTCAACCTCAACTGTTCACAGGTCCATCAGATATTGGCCAAGGCCATGGTCCTCCTTCTGGTAAGCATGACACTGTTTTGTTAGGGAATATTTATATTCTATTAAAGTTAAGGGCCACAATAATGCCCTATTTAAACATAATGTCATGTGTAACCAGGGTAGAATGTTTTTATTTTCCATTCTGGAACAGGTACATAAGGATTTTAGAGGGGGTAATCACAGGAGTGTAGCTGAACAAATCAGTTAAGAAAATATAAGCCTCCTGGTTAAAATGAGGCATTTACTCTAAAATGCTTTTTAAAACACAAAAGGTTGAAAGGACATTACATTAGCCAGTGAAACGTGTATTTCAATATATTTGTTAAGATAGGTGTACTGGGTTTTTATGTGTCGATTTATCGAGCATACTGTTATATCACTTAATTAAAAGGTAAATTCTACTGGTCATGTTTTACTTGATTTACTTGAAATGATTGTTATAAAGTTGTTAAGCTGAATGTGTATTTTGTTGAGGAAGTCTATTTTGGATGAAAGTGGAGAGGAAAAATTTGACTGCTAATCCATTTGTGGATTTTTGTTATTATGAGGATTGGTGGATTTTTCATACATAACAGTACAGGTATTCATGTACTGCTTTTTTTTCTTATTACAGGTGATGGGGAGGTTGGTATCTGACCCCTACATAACCTGATGTCAGTGTCTCTTCAGCCTCTGATGATGATGGTGGCCACAGTGAGACACAGGTGGGGGTGTTGGGGGCTGAATCTGTCCCAGAGGTAGACATCCCTCTTCTGCCACCATTGTCACCACATACAGTCAGTATCCTCACACATACCCTGTCCCCGGAGGGCACAGATATTGGACAGTCAGAGGGTGGGGACATTGAAGAGGAAAGTGTGATAACTATAGCTCCAGTGAGTGTAGACACTGGCCATAGCCAGAGAGATGGCAAGGTCCCACACAGGTGGATTGACAGAGGTGCTTGTAGGAGGCCTGCTATCCGTCCACCAACTGTTGCAGGTATCACATCCTGGGTCACTCGGTGCATAATTCAGGCCATCATGCAGGTACAGGCATGTTCTAAATTGAACACCAGATATATGCTTATGGTTATGGATGCAGCACAGTCTGACATCCATGACTACTTTATGTTGTATGATGTTGTAATAGCTGTATACTTACATAATGACAGGTGTGTCATGGGCCTGTTTGTTTCTGTTTCAGGGGTCGATTGGGATAATCTATGGATACAAAGCGGCAATGAAGCAGCACAAGAAGGGATGTCAGCACAGCCGAAATATGTCTTTGGCAAGCTACAGCACTATATATGCATGGCTCTATATGTTCATTTGTGTACAACAGGCAAACAGGGACAATGGTGGCATTTAGTGTACTCATCCATCCTTAATCTGTAAACAGGTCTGCTGCCCTTGATATGTCTCAACAGGGTTTTGGGAACTCCCAAATCTACAAGTTGTGGTGATCATAATGACCCCATCTACAAATATCCTGTGTCCAGTCGATACAGTTTCCTGACACCAGTTATGATTGTCATGCACTGCATCCCAGTGTGCAACCTGCACATGATGTGTGTCACCGCAGATGCATGCTTCACATTCATGGGGTGCCTGTTTCATGTTGGGTGTACATTCTGTGTTACATACCTGTCTCTCCAGTATGTACTATGTATACCACATTGATGATGAAAGGTATGTAAAACAGGTGAGACGTGTTAGTCCTGTCATGGATATGCAAGAGGTACACAGTGGGATCCAACACCTCCCTGTATGGAGCCAGACACATCCCCTCCAAAGCATTAAGGGGACAGACTACACGTGTATGGTCTTTACACAGTCTCTATAGAACATGCTATCTATGCTGTGTATTAGTGTACCATGGAACCTGTGTGGCTGCTACAGTTGTATGATATGCATGTATAGTGACATAGCAAGGGTGCCATTGCATACAATGATAGCTGTGATGAATGCCACATTCAGTATAGCAGTGACAGTCGGGTATTTACATCCCAAACCTGTTAGTGTAGGGTCTACAACAGTGAACGCATCCCCACATCTTACAGACTAGTGAGAGTCTAAGGCTACATTACGCTCTGTGTTCATAACTCCATGTGTAATGGCTCAATTGTTTGTAGTGTGCGGGGTGGATGATGTCCCACAGGATATTACTGTTTGCAGTTGTTGGCAGTTAGTCTTTGTCAGTGGTTCAAAGTACAACTAACTGTGTCTTAGGACATCCTGGATATCTGTTGCTAATGTACTCAGTCAGAAGTCACTGTGACAGCAGAGAGGGAATAGGTAGATGGGATACACAATTAATGGTAGATGGTGCACCCCAATGGTGACTAGCATCATTGCAGTGCAGGTCTCCCACTGCTATCTTCCCAGAGTATGATTGTCAGACACTTGCCTATTCACCAGCTGACATAGCACTCTGTAAATGACATACACAGTTTCCAGCAAGGCCTGCTGACCTAATATTTTCATACACCTTGTGAGGCAGTGGTTGGTGGAGTGAGACATATGATGTCCAACATCCATTGCGTAGTGTAACACTTAATGGGCTCTGCTGGTTACAGCTGGTTGGCATAATCTGGCCTTGTTTGTTCCAGTGTGACTAGGTATACAGCAGTGTCAGTACTTGTATCCATGCTAACTGCTATCATGGCATTTCAGGGGACATGACTCAGAAATCCGGGGACACCTCCTGGCACTACCTGATAGTTATCCTCCATACAAGTAAGTGTTGCAGTTACCTCCAGCATGCTGCAGGAAGAGAGTCATGCAAGGTGTCTGTACAGAGCACAGACATATATGTTAGGGAAGTGTAATATGTACACACTTTGTTGCTTAGTCATGCTGCAGCTCACTTGCCCAAAAGATGGTCCAGGTCCTTACCTACAATGCCCTGCAGCAGTGCCGTGATATCCCCACATGAGGAACCAACATAGTGCATCATGTGTTTAACAATATGTGTGACCAGTACAGCCCCCCCCCCCATGTGAGTTACTCCCTAGTGGGATCTGGGCAGAAATCAGTCTCCTTAGAAATACCGGCATGTACCCCCCCCCTTGCAGGCAATACAGACATATATGTCAAGACAGCCATTTATTACCTCCTGTGGGATGTTGACATAGAGTGACTACACCCTCCCCCTTCAGATGGGACAGGCAAGTATGCAGAGCTCTACATGCATGCATTATGTCAGCAACATTACAGCAGCATAAACTCAGCTGTACATGACAGGAGGGACACAGGCTCATTATGGCTCAGTAAATCTGATGGACAACTGTCATTACCAGTCTGTACAGTAACAGGTAGACAGTGTGGTGTGACAGTTGCAGTGAGGGTGTCCCCCTTACATGGTGGCACTACTTCCTCAGCTAAAAAAGCAGATAGTGTTGTTGTGATGTTGAATGTACATGGTAAGTGACAAAAGTAGACACCCATGCAAGCAGAGTCACAACGCACAGTGTACTTACATGTGTGACCTCAAAGGACAGGTCCAGATTTTCGATGACCTTATACATCATGATGCCACATATGATAGGTCTGGACACATACCTGACCTGTACACCCACACTGTCTGCATCAGCTACGCTCCCTTCTCCCCACCACATGTGCCTCATGACATTCCTACAACCTGTTCAATAATTTCCATATTTACAGAACAGTTCGTAACTGGCCTCTCAGTGGAGGATACACAGCATCTATCGCACATGCTAACATTCCAGGCCTCATCCACATGTGATCTGAAAAAGATTACTAACACCATTGGGACACTCTTGCAATCATACAGACACTACTGGCTGCATACCAGTTGAATGGACAATGGCAACTGTTATACCCTTGTACAGAGGCGGTGCATCCACTGACTGACATAATTGTACACCTTTTTGTCTGAGTATCCATATCTGTATGCCCATAGGGGAGATCATCATGGAGCTGATCAGCACACATATATGTGTTCTACATACAACTGACTGTACACAGTTTGGATGTGTGACAAGGGGAGGATGACTGTTAGACGTGGTGGACATTTCCAAGGCAGTGACCATGGACCCAGGTGAGGGCACATCAGGTCATACAACCCCTGGGACTCAGCCAAGCCATCTGACTATATCCCTTTGCTCATGCAACATTTACAAAGCACTCACTTAGGCATCCAAGATACTATCATTGTAGGGGTCACTAAGTGGCCCATTGCTAGCACACATAAGCAACATAGGGACGTTCGCCTCCAATAGCTGATCTGTCAGCAGCAGTGCTCAACAGGGTGCAATCCTGGGTCCTGTACTGCTTGGAATCCATTCAACCACAATACACGTGACTACTGACTGACTGTGGCTGATGACTGCAAATTGTGAGCACTCACACAGTCTCTGCGGTATGTCACTACCCTACAAGAGGGTATTGCAAACACATGCCTGTTGACATTGTAATGGCCATAACCTCTATGCAAATATATATTTAGTAACAGTTCCATCAATTAGACCTATGTACCTAATAAGTAGCATATCAGTCACAACATGTGATGTACATAGTCAGGGGGTGAATGAACTGGGCACACAGACCTAGCCACATAGGTTTACATCTAATATGCCTCAGATAACACTGTCTCTACAGTGGTATGACAGGGATTATGTGGTATAGCTGAGGCCAGAATAACCTGTATGTGACATGGTCCTAACCTCCAAGTACTCTTCCCTCAGCATGCCAATATATGAGTGCAATGGCCATACGGTGATGTACCTTTCCAAGCAGTACTGGCAATTGCACACAGCAGTATGGTCCCTCACAAGGTCACGTCTCATCTCCAATATGTGTTTAATGTAGATAGTCTGCAATGAGTGCCATTGTGACCTGTGGCATATAGACTACACAGAGGTGATCTGTGCCTTGCATACAGAGCAATGTGTGACCCTGCTTTATTGCATATGCTGCCTATCTGTAGGAGGCATAGTAGATGTATAACCCACTATAAGGATATTAACCTCGTATACAATGTTGGTACTACATGCTTGTGGGAGAGATTTGGCTAGCAGATGGAAACACACCCTTGAAACAGAACTCTGCCTAATGGTACACAGAGCACCTCAGTGTACCTCACCACATGCCATCTGTATGAATGGCTGGGTGACCATTATCTCAACACAAGGCATTTGCCTGTGTCTCTCATGGACTGGGACAATATGTACTGATCCTGTAACTACTGGTATAAAGATGTCTGTGATTGTAAGGGCTGTATGGCCATTATGCCGGTGATGTTCAAATGTCCTATGGCTCCATAACATGATGTAAAATGCTCTAACAGGCTTACACACATACTTGGCTACATTGAAGCTATCACCACTTCCAGTCACTGTGTACAGGACATGCCAAGGCACACACATCATGCAAGTTGGCTGTATGAAGATGAGGACAGTTACCTATGTAATGGTGCACACTACAGATCACAGTACATGATGCATGCAACACACCTCATGTCTGGTAGTACTATCAGTTCAGGACATACTATGCTTGATGACATCAACAGGCTTTGTTGTGGTCAGTTCATTGGGGGGCCACATCACACATTATAAATAAAATACTGCAAAACTATACTTATTTCTATGTTGCCAAGATGATCATATTTATGCTATTGGGACACACATGTACCACACAGTCTACAGTGAGATTAGAACCCCTACCTATATAGTCTTACACACTGTAGATTACAGTATTTACCACACGCACCATGATGGAAGTCCTGATGCTACATTATCAGCTGGTAGTCTTAAGGTGGATGACATAATCAGGCCTTGCAGACGAGGGCAGTGTGGAAACCAGCAGCAAGTTATAGGGCTAAAAAGTCCATAATCATTCCAGATGGATAGCCCATGACAGCATGACAGTTGTTTTGCAGGGGTATACACACACATGCACACCAAGTAGCCTATAGTGAGATAAGAATCTTTATCTATCTAGTCTTACAGACTGTAGATAACAGTATTTATCACACGTGCCACGGCTTAAAGCATGACATGACAATGCAAGCTGGTAGTCTTAAGGTGGATGGCATCATCAGGCCTTGTAGAAAAGGGCAGTGTGGAAGCCAGCAGCAAGTTACAGGGCCAAAAGGTGCATAGC
This sequence comes from Protopterus annectens, assembly GCF_019279795.1. Taxonomy (NCBI): domain Eukaryota; kingdom Metazoa; phylum Chordata; order Ceratodontiformes; family Protopteridae; genus Protopterus; species Protopterus annectens. The sequence goes on along the minus strand of NC_056734.1, from coordinate 725,275,506 downwards.
CATTGTTGGTGGATAGCCCTTGAGGGCATGGCAGTTGTTTTGCAGGGATACACACACACACACACACACACACACACACACACACGCACACACACCAAGTAGGCTGCAGTGAGATTAAACCCCTATCTATCTAGTCTTGCACACTGTAGATCACAGCATTTATCACATGTTCCACGGATTAAGCCGGATACTATGCTGTCAGCTGGTAGACTTAAGATGGATGACATCATCAGGCCTTGTAGAAGCAGGCAGTATGGAAGCCAGCAGCAAGTTACAGGGCCAAAAGGTGCATAACCATTACAGGTGGATAGTCCATGAGGACATGATAGTTGTTTTGCATGGATATATACACACACCCCATGTAGCCTGTAGTGAGATTAGAACACCTACCTATCTAGTTGCATTTCTATAGATGACAGTACTTACTGCACGTGCCACAGGTTGAGTCTGCTGTACATGTGATTGCAGGCACAGTACTTGTGCATTACACAAACTAGGCAGGCTTGTGTTGAACAGCATCTGTGGTCTGTAGAGTGATATTGTTTCATATTGTTATCTGCATTTAGTATCCTAGCAGTGGGATAACTGCTATTATCCTAGCTATGTGTGTACATTTACCAGTATGGCCATATGTAGCTGCTTGCAGTTAGATGAGTGAAGCTATGGGCAAGAACAATATAACCTGTCCATGTGTCCATTGACAACATTATACATTACACCACCTGTTCACCTGCACCTCTCTATGTGGTGACTTCCAGCAGGCACAGGGGTCTGTAGATAATTGGATTATGTACTGTTGCAACCTTAGTTTGGATCCTTTCAGTAACAGTATGGATGTGTGATAGTGCAGCTTTACTCACCATTATTAGGGTATATAGGACAATACAGACATCCATGCATATATTTCTATAATTAACAGGGATGTATATATAAATGTAGCTGTGTGTGTCTATGATATGTATATGTGTTATGTAGATAGATGGGGAGAGTCTATGTATCAATGTGATATATATAGCTATATATGTCAGTATATATCTATTTGACACTACATAGCAATAGATATACTATGTATGTGAGAGAGAGATAGTGACAGATGGATATGTATACATATATGCCTGTATGTACAGACATATCTATACATAGCAGGTCAGTCTGCTGATGGGGCAACAGAATTCCGCTCATTTTAACTAAGTGTTTAGGGATGGCCAGTGTGACTGTCAGTACTTATACAGTGACTCCAGGCCACACTTACCTGTACTCAAGTCCGCAATTTTGTGTATTACAGACTATACCTCTCAGCTGTCCAAAGTTTTGTAGAATGTCCTGAGTTTTGGATCATGGTCTATTTCTTATAAATTTTTTTTTTTTGGCAAATCACTTGGATGAACTTAGGATTGAAGTCACTAAATAGTGACATACATTTGAGTGTTTGACTTCAAATCCTTCAGAAACTTGTCTGTTGAAACACACCCTGTTATTTTAGCAACTGTTTACACTTATGAGAGCAGTATTTAACATGTGCCCCTATTTGTATTCCTTTGCCACCCATTTTGTTTGGCTTTGAACAGATTTCTTGCACCTAGAGGTTGAGAGGTATATTACAGACATCTGCCCCTGTTTCTGCAGTACTGCACATCACTCTAAATGTCCACAGCATTCCCCAGCTGTCTGCTGTACTTAATATGTGACTAAGGTTCATAATGTTATACCACACACAGACTGAGAGTCTGTGAAAACACCAACATAATAATAACTCATGTGCAAAACATGTGCCTACTTCCAGATTCAAAGCATCAACACCATCACCCATGCTAATTTCCCTAGTCCACTGAGCCACACAGGCTGCCAGACAAAGTGTAACCAAGTTCTTTGTTACAGCTCTGAGACTGCCTGGTCAGCTTATATACCATTGCTGACTTACTGTTAAAGCAGTTATATTGGAACACTGCTGTGTTGGGGGTGGGGGAACAACACTACATGTTCTGCTGGAATATACAGAAGTCCAAATATCATGTGACCCCCACTGTTTAACAACTCCCTTGCTTGATGTAGTGCATATTCCAGCCATGAGGCCTAGTGATTATTAGGAAGCACATACTATTGAACTGGGTACCTGTAGTTCCATGTGGATGTTACTTCTGTCCACATAGCCCACTATATTTCCTTGCATAAATGCAGCAGATCCATACATATGATACCATATTATAATAATTATTACAAGTAGTGTGTAGGTAAGAGACTTACCTTGTGGATGCAGCAGTTGACAGGACTGTAGCTCAGGGCTGACTCTGTGTGATCCAAGCAGTACACGGCCAATACATGGTTAGGTACAGGTTGTGTGGGGTGTCTGGCATCAACAATTTTACTATATGCATGTGAGTCGGAGTAAGGTGCCAATCCCTAGGACTCCAGGTTGTCAGTGAATGTGCTATGCATTGTCTCTTACCCAAAACCAGGGTGTATTGGGCACACCTACGTCTTCCTACAGGGACGTCATCAGAGAGTTCCTCCTCTGAGTCCTCCTGTGAATGTGACTGTGGTGATGCAGGCATGGGTGAGGGGCTATGTATCACTTCCCTTTGCTGATTCTGCTGCAGCTGTTTCCACAGAATCATATTGTGTAGCATGGCACATACTGTGAACATATGTGCACATGTGGCTGGAGAGTACTGCAGGGCTCCATCACCATCTTTTCACCTATTTCACCACCTCACTCTTAATGTATCTCTAACACTATTCCCCTGCCTCTTCTACCTCTTCCCTTCCTCTATCTCCAACAACTCTTAATTCTTACAGTCTCAAAACAACCTATCTGTCTAGTCTGTCTCCTATACTCTACCTCCCCTACATCTCCTACTAGCCATTCTTACTTTCCTTTCTTGTGTCTAAACTCCTATCCAACTAGATCCTACCCACTTTAAATAAGCATCTGCCTAACTTTTAATTCATTTTGCTCTAAGCAGCTTAAATAATATTGTAATTAGTCACATTTTCTGCTGCTAATTGCTTAAAACCTTGTTTGCAACAACTCACATACGTGTCTGCCAGTTGTTAATACTCTGTATAATTGAATTGCCTGAGGAGCTTTTTTTCTCTCCAGGTCTCTGCTTGTAAGATCCTATAGCTGATTGTTACTACTATGTTACTAAAATTTAATAAATTGTTTTCTAGTCTTGAGGAGCTTTTCTCCCTGGGTTTCTGCTGAAAATGAGCCAAAAGCTCAGCCAGACTAACCCTGTTAAAAATGTAAAATAAATAAATAAATAAATAAAATATTGAGGCACCAAAACCATAACTTCAGAAGCTCAAACACATGCTCTATGATGTTCCTAGTTTGTGCCTCATTATGGCATTCTTCAGTGGGTGCGTGTGCATTTCTAATGGGTGTCATCATCCATGGTTCCATTGTGTAGCCAGCATCCCCCAGTAAATGGCCGTGTGGGATGTCCCCCTAGAAACATCTAGTACAGCTGTAATACATAGTAGCTATGGGAGTCATGATAACTGTTAGGGCTGCCAGCACACACATTCACAATTATGCCCTGGGCATTGCACATGACTTGGCAGTTGATGGAGTTGTACCCCTTGTGGTTGACGTAGATTCTACCCTCCTCACCGGGTGGTGACTTGATGCGTACATGAGTGAAATCTATTGCACCCAGTACCTCAGGGTAGTGTGCTACACTGTAGAAGTGTTGCATATTACTGGCCCTCACCTCAGGGGTGAGGGGAAAAGAAATGTGCTCACTGGCATGTGGTATAATGGCATCAAGGAACTGGTGGAGTACCCTGGATGCAGATGCCTGTGAGACCCCCATCACATCCCCAGCTGGTCTTTGGAAAATACCTGTAGCTAGTATCCTAAGGGCTACACATACCTTTGTTTCCACTGGGATAGGTTCTCCTCTGTTGGCTCTGGGCCTGAACTGAGGGTGGCAGAGCTGAATGAGTTCTTGTAGCATGTCCCTATTCACTCTGTAGCGCTCTACAATCTCCAGCTCCTGGAAGGTTACCCTGGGCCTAAACACTCTTCTCCTTCTCTGTCTAGGCCTATTGACAGCAGCAGCAGCAGCACTGACTTCAGCATCTAGCACATACAGGTGTAGCAAACCTGCAGCAGCACCTAACATTCTCCTAGTTAAAATCCTCAAGTCTGTACTTCAATGGTCCAGAGTATGGGGGAAAACTCAGGTTGGTTGGTGTATGCATACTTTATAGTACTCTGCTGTAGGTGTTGACTGTATGATTGGCTATTAATATCATGTAATGGACCTAGTTTAAGTTAAACAGAGGTCAAAACTAATTAATATGTCACTTGGTTTTAGATACAATCAGCACTATGGCACACTGCACAAACACTTGTCCCACAGGTAAACAAAGCTTATCAGTCAGTGTACAAACCACCACAGACTTCCATGCTCAGCATAGTGGTGTGCCATGCAAACATGTGGAAACATGCTACATTTAGTTAAATAAAGCTTAGAAGTGAGTGCACACTCCCCATGCAAGGATATGCTCAGCACTGTGGTGGGCTGTGCAAACAGGCTGAAATAAGCTTAGAAGACACTGGACACACCCTCCCCTCATGTAAGCTACCTCCTCTGTAAACAACAACATGGTTCTCTGCCTACATGAAGGGGATATGCGGACACGATCACCTATGTGTGCCTCTTTGTGCTATTCAGTGACTCCACCTCATGTGCATAAGGATCCATGCTCACAGCCTGGAAACTACATGCTTCAAAGCCCTACCATGTTAGCAACAGCACCACTGCACCATTACAGATACTCCACCCAGGGTCCTGTAATACATTTCTGTTACATCATCTTAATTTTGTTTTTTCCATTTTTTTATTTTTTTATAAAGCATATTTGCTCACTGCAGCGGATTGTGCAGACATGCTCAGATTATTAAAAAAAATTCAACTTATTTCCTTTAATTTGTCAGACACACAGAGGATAGTTTCACTCATATCTGTATATGCTATGCCATTTCTGTCTATCTATCTGCATTTTTACAGCCCCTTTTTTCTGTCTATATTCCTGTACATGGAATTTTTCTGTGTAAACTATGGACACTGACACGGGATCTACAGAGCTGCCTATTTGCTTGGTGGATTGCTCTGCCTGCCTCAATTGCATGAGATTCACCTGCTTATGAGGTGATTTGCATGCCAGGGTAGTTTCAGTGTTGGAGCGCTTGTGTGCACTGCTCAGCAGTGCTTACTGAGTCTAAAAATGTTCACGCCCGTGTTAGCAGCACAGCATGATGCCTGCATGAAAAAAAAAAACGTATAGACTTTATTAAATTTCCCCTCTTTAAATGGCTAATTGATCCCATTTAGTTTGGTGACATTCACTGGTACTTTTTCAAGACATAACTGTTTTATTTTTGGTATTTAAAGAAGTTTTTGTCTTTGTTAAAGTCAGTTCTGATGAAGTCCTTGTAAAAAAATAGGATGAAAGCACTTAACTGTTTGGTTTAAATAAAGCATTTCTTCTACTGGTCTCTGCAAGTCTTCACTCATTTTACTGCAGCAGGATTATTTCTTGGATTTCTCACCAATAATCCACTACTATTTTCATTATATTTTTTATCTATCTGTATCATTCCCTTTTCATCTTTCAATTCTGATTATACTGTCTTGTTTTATTACTTTGCATAAATGTGGAGAAGCTTTTTATGTTTTTCCCTGAAGAAAATACCTTTGTTTAAATAACAAATTCTTATTTTTTTTAATTTATCTTATACATTTATTTTTCATTAATGAAATATTTATTGTTATTTTTACCAAATGGTTCTTCACTTATATTGTTACATCTTTTCTTCACTTCTTTCCTCTTATGTCTTTGTCACACTAGGTAACATTTTCTATATTTTCTCATGAAAGATATCTGCCATTCTGACCAATATTTTATAGCATCTTCTCATGTTAATGTGATCCTTTTATAATTCAAACCATCTTATTTCCACTTTTCCTTCCCATTCTATCTCATTTAATCTTTTTAAACCTTCTCCTATCTTAATACCATCTGATTTGTCTTTTATCTCTAGTCAAATAGCTCTGTTGTCTGAGAAACCTATTTCTACTGTCCCTTCCTCCATAGTCTGCAATCCTTCAGATAGCAGAAAATAATCTATCTCCATTCTATATATTCTCTTACTATACATCCAATATCACCATTATTCCAAATACTCAGTTTACCACATATCATCATTTCCATCACCCTTTTGACATCACCTCCTTTTGTATGTTTTTCCTTAAATGACAACTTAAATGACAATTAAAATCCCATTATAATAATTTCTATATCTGTAGTCACATAGTTAAGAATATGATTAAACGTGTCCTTTTCTTTGTAACATTTGTACATAACGCAATTATTCTATACACCTTTTTTTCCTCTTATATCTATAATAGTTATCCTTCCCATTTGAGATGTATGTCAAGAAAGTTGATCTTCATATCAGATGAACTTAAACTTCAAAGAAGATATTCCATGAAACTCTATCAACTCATACAACATATCATTCCACAGCATAAAAATACCTCCATTAATTTATAAAAATAAATGTCATCCTAAAATATATTTCATCATAGAAGATATACCTGTCTTCCCACCTTGAAATAGTTATACTGGTGTATGTGTTAGCCATTGGCAAACCCATCACTACACCAGAACATTGCAAATATAATTAATTTAAAAATAAATAATGAACCTAATGTTAAACAGATTATTTTCCAATACTAGTTCTGTTAATGCACAAAGAGTATTTATATAGCTGTTATCCAGGTTTCTATACTTCATTAAATGCATCTCTGTACTGGCCCCAAACTATGCCAGTCACCTCCTCCAGAATTAACAGTTCACACAAACCACTCCTTATTTGAGACACAATTTAAAAAATACTTACTAAAACAATTTGAATGCAACTGTCCTTCTAAAAGACGTCACCAAAACTGATCTCCAACTGTGTAGTAACATTGCCTTCCATACACCTGATCCAACTGAATAATTCACACATCTAAAATTCAGCTTACCACAACGTTACAGCTCTAAACCCACTACTCATAGTCCAATCCCCTGTTTCATCTTACTGGTCTCTATTAGATTTCCTTACCTAGCTACTACTACTGTCCACATCTTCACCATTTCTGCTCGTCCTCCATTAACCCTACTCTCTTTTCTCTATTCTACTTATATGACTATATAACAATACATATATTTGGTTTGTTAGATTTTCCATGCTTAGCGCTGTTATTTCTACTGTACATTGTTGTGCTACATTGAGTCATAGCCTGGGCTGTGCCTATAATTGGTCACAATGAATCATGTTGTAAGTATCAGCAAATAAAAAGTACTGTTACTCTACGGCTTTACTTTTTATTTAGGTGAATAAATAATAAATGGGTTATTTGTAAATTGGATGGCTCTTATAGTAAAAAACATAAATAAAGCTGAAAGTTTAAAGGTAGAATTACTAACACTGAATCAGTGTTAGTGCAGTAGCAGATACCATGACTAACTCCCAAGACAGGAAACTAAATGGTCAATGGTTCTAGTCCTAACTTTGCCATTGTAGTTAGCATTGTACATGAAGCATAATTATACAGATGAATACTGTCCATTCCTATTTATTCTTCTGTTGAAAAATGTGAGGGATGTTTTTTGACTATCAGAGAATTCCTATTAATATTCTCTAAAAGATGAATTAAAACTTGCTGCTACTACCAGGTAAAAAAAAAGAAAGAAATAAAGAAGCTGCAGCATTAATAACATCCTAGTCTGATGCGAAGAGTAATGTTGCCAAGTGCAGACAAGCCCTAATTGAGCAACATTGAAATCAGCTTTCACTCTGCTGCATAAAAGGTTATGGGTGACTGCTAATTTGTTCCAACTGTACTCCTAGATTTAAAAAAAAGCATTAAGTGAACACTGATCTCATACTTTGCTCACAGCAATTCAAACCTCGTTACTGACTGGAATGTAAGAGTTCCTGAAAGAAACAATAGACAGCATCAAAGAAAGGGCACAGGTAGGGGAGCCTGGGGGTGGCGATGGATACTGTTACACTCACTTTTGATTAAAAGAGCAATGAACAATTCATTCCATGTATAAATCCAGTCATTGCAACTCAAAACAAACTTGACTGCTGTGATATTTTTAAAAGTGATATACACACACTGCTGAAAGCTACACATGAAAGCCATATGTCACAATGACTTCATTCCTAAGATATCTCTGACTTCAGGCACATACTGTTTGCAAGTGTTACATTGTGCCTGTCATTGCTGCAAAGTGCAGAAAACAACATGATGTGCATAGAAGGGATTCTAGTTTCTGTTGCATTATTTGAAAAACTGAATACATTAATGTAAATGAGTATCTATCTGCGGCTGTAACACACACACACACACACACACACACACACACACACACACACACACACACACTCTGTTTACTAGCATCAGAGCATACAAGGGAACATAATTATTATATAGTCTCAGCAGTGGAGTTTCTTCTATTAATTGGCTGTCACAGTCCAATGTAGGCAAATGCAAGTTTCCTTTACTCTTTCTTGGTCCTAACTATACCTTGTATCCTCTGTTCTTTTCTGGAAAAAGGAATCTCTTTCATCTAATAAGACTACTTCATTAATATAATTCTTTCATCTTTTCATTAAAAATCAGATGTAATGCTTTTGTCGTGTGACACAGCCTATGTTGGCAACCACTGGACATAAGGTTGAAAAGCACTACCGCATGGGATGCCATACTGCATTTACCTGTGTCTGTTTAGACGATTGCCAGCTCATCTACCTATATGTTTCTAGGATGTGAGGAGAAGCCAGATTACCTGGTTAAAATTCACATGGACACAGAGGTAAACTTCAAACTGTACATATAACATGTAGCAGCCAGAAACTGAATGAATGCAACACTACATTGTTCAACTATGCCACCATTTACCAAAGTTCAGATTAATGCCATAGTAGCAGGTATAAATTAAAACCACAGGGCCAGTCCACAAATTAGCCATAGAGATCTCCAGGCTCAAAGAGTAATAAAGTGACACAGAGTAAATTAAAACAAACAAAAAAGAAAAGAAAAAAAGGAAGAAGAAGAATATGCTGTAATTGCTTGTGTGCTGTGAAACTTGGTGCCAGGTTATAAAGTTGTTTATTTCAAAGCCTGTAAACAGTAAATGTTCTGCAGAAAACAAATGGTCTCAGATATGATAAGGCCACAGGTCACAAATGTTAGTCTGACATGGAGGTAAATAACCTTTATTTCTGTAGCTGAATGCTCAAGGCATAGCCTTGGAGATTGCACTTGGCTAATGTTTTCTCCAAGATGGGGCCCTTTTTATATCTGAGTGCACATTGTATTTGTAATATGCATGGAATATTAAGAATAAACGTCAAAAATCTTAAAAGGGAAGCAGAAGTCGTATTGAAAGCCATCATAGCTCTCAGTGTTTTGTTTAAGAATCTAGATCAAGGAATTAAAATATGTTTTAAATTAACTAGACGTTTCATAAAAATCTACTGCCAATCATTAGCGGACCGGAGTTCCGCTGTGGTGACCCCTTACCGGGAAAAGCCGAAAGACAAACAAACATTCACTAAGAAAACTGATAGAATAAGTGTCTGAGTTTTTTCTTTCTTTCTTTTTTTTTTTTGAGAAAACTGTTATTGGGAAATTATTATCTGCCATTATTTAAATATAATTCTTCTCTCTCTTTTCTGTTATGGAATAACCATTTCTCTGAGGAGCAGAGACATTTTTGAAGTAACATTAAGGATAGCTTAGCTCTGAAAACTGCATCATGATAGATATGATAGCAATAGCAAGTGGAAGCATTACATGAATAGCCAGCTAATCTATCATCAGTACTGGTAAACAGCTAAAAGTCGCCATCTAAGAACATGCAAAATATCAGACAATGTACGTGATTGATTTGGCAAGTTCACAGTACAAGAATCTTATTTCCATGGGAATCCAAATGTGCTGCTGAAGTCAGACACCATCCTGCATGTATCATCATTTCTACAAACAAATTTAAATACTACTTTTTAAAGGCTTAGTACTAACTATGTTCAAAGTCAGATAGTTTGAAAATGAAAACAGACAAGATATATGTTGCACAATGTTGCTTAGCATGTAATATCAAGACAACAGCAGCTTTTAAAATCCCATACGCCTTTTAGGTACTTAAATTTTAACAAAGAAGTACTTTTTGGTCTTCCACATGCCTGCAGCTCAAAATATACAAAATCTGATGTTACACATCCTTGGTTTAAGGCAATACTTCATTAAAAAAATGAAAAACTGCCTTGTACATAACATTGCACTGCTACAGACTTAGCATTGTTAAGCCACAAGAAGCCATTATCAATCACTACAGTAAATACCAGCATTCAATAACTTATGGCAGTTATAGAGCCATAACACACCTGCCAGTATTCAATAACTTATGGCACTCACTTATATAGCCATAACACACCTGCCAGGTTTGTTGCATTTGCAATCTGGAAACAAAAGGAAAAAATGAAAATAAAATGTGAATGGACTATGTGAGGTTTGGGTGTTATGCAGTTTATAAAAGCATTCTGCTTCACAGAATGCACAGTCAGACATTTCACTCAAAGCTTTACCACATAGTCCGTTTCAAACAGATTTTACAGTCACACGCTCACGCTTTTGGGATACTGAGATGCAATCAGATTTTGTAAAATTATTACACCAAAGGAATACTGCCTTTTCTTTGCATTTATGTGATTAAAACATTTAGTTCTTCAGTTCTCTACCATCCTTCTCTTACGTACTTTCTTACTGATTTATTATCAGCACATGTATTCAATACTGAAGTATTTTAATGGTTCCCTATAGTTCATGCATTCTTGTCATTACCTTAACTCAGTATATTGCCAGTGATGAATGCAATGCAAAATGGCAGATGTTAGCCATGCTTTACATTTTATATAATCTGCAATCTTGTCTCTGGAATTTACTGCAATTATTTTAATGCTATTATGTTGAAGATTTTATGACAGAGTTTGGTGGAACTTTTTTCCCAGGGCTTCATCTGTAGATGCACCTTGGCCAATAGTGACTGATTTAGATAACAAAGTAACATGCAAATATAATTGTAGTTACCTTCCCTTAAGTATTAATGGAACTGCCACTCCAATAAACAGTGATCAGGTCAAACTCCTATGGAAGCTTACTCAAGGTAATGTCCTCAGTGATGAAAGAAACTTGTTACAATATTGAAGTGATACATGAAGAATGTCTTTTCCTAAAGGCCATTTGGGAACCTCTGCAGAAAGTTTGTAACTCAAAATGTTGCATATTTGCCAACATGAAAACCAGTCTGAAACCCTCAAGAAATGTTTGGAAATGTATAAATATGCCATTATCATATGCCAAAAGTATCATGCAATATAATGGTGCAGTGGCAATTAAGTGATAGCACAATCCTTCAAACCTGCTTTCAGAATGTTTTCTGTAATGGCAGTACAGCTACCAGTCAATAGTCTTAACAATGGTTTTGTAGCTCTGACATTTCTGATTACAAGGAGTAACCATTTATCAGCTTAAAAACTGTCCTGACTCAAAGCTACACACACCCAGCTATGGATCAATGATCAGAATTCAACAAACTATAGTTAATTTTTCTTATGTGCCCTGGCACATACTTCTCAACCTGCAAACATTGAAAACTGGAACAAAGGGGATTAAAATGTACATTCAGCCAAATGTGAATAACAAAGAACAGACAATTCTTCCTGCTTCCAGTACGAATGTGGGATATAATTCAGAAATGTGTTAGAAAAACAGAGAGTGACAAAAATTATGGAAAAATATAAGCGCATTATCAGAGACACTGTAAAATACGCAGACTCTGCTGAACTGTATTACAAAATTCTACCATAGAAGGTCATTTATTTTTATTTCTGAAAACAGGAGATAAAAGATGTGTGTTCTCTTTCTTTAAACTCTTGATGCCATTAGAATGTTGGTTATATAGTATGGTTTTCTGTGTACTAGACAACTTAAAAAGTCACATATGATAAGGGGGATTCAGAAGGTGGGGTGAATGAGTAAGTCAAGCCTAAGAAAATAGGGACATACCTCCAAATATAGAAACATCACACGCAGGGTATGTCAGTCCTGAAAATAGGAATATTCCTCCATAACAAGAACAGTTGAGAGGTCTGAACACTGTTCACAAACTGGGGTTCTATGAATATGCAGTGCCATTTAAGTAGAAGAAAACTGTCATGAATCCAATGCATAAGAGTGGCAGAAACAACAGAGTAAAGAGCTATGGACATATTACCCTTATCTGTACTCTGACCGAGATCATTAACATGGGGATCCAAGAGCATGTAATTAGTGTTATCTGTGGGCACGCAACAAAGTTTCCACATAGGCCATTGAATGTAAGCTGCTCTGTTGTCAGAAACTCAGTATCTTTGGAGGAATTAAAACAATGGGAGAATGTTTACTACAAAGTTTTTGCCTTCTCAAAAGCACCTGATGTTTGATTCTTACTAGGTGTTGGAACTTGGGACTGAATTGTCATGCTTAGAATGGCTTTAGATGAAACATTCACAAAAGAAAGTAAATCACTGGGTTGATGACAACAGATCTAAAGCATCTTAGGTGACTTTACCCCCCCCCTTTCTTCATCTTTAAAGTCAGTGAGATGTTGATGCATTCTGGAACCTGTTACTAGTGCGGTATAATAATACCTCTAGCCTACTCTATAATGAAGGTGATGTTGAAGAGCAAACCACACTACAGGCATAGTTTAATAATGTTGAATCTTAGCTTTTGACACTGACCTGTTGATTACTATGTGTAAGTCCAAGTGTAGGCAGGCCTATAGTATGAAACCCAATGCAGATCCAAAGCAGTCATAGTCTGAATTGTGAATCACCTCTGTGAGAGAATCTATTACCGATGCAGTAACCGCTGTCTGTACAATTCTCTGTAACGATGTTCTCAGGTTTGATTGCCATGTAACTAATGCCAAGAAGGCCGACCAGCTATGAAGTCTCTAAAGGTTAAAAACATTTACTTACTTACTTACGTATAAAAACAGGGGGGAACATTGCTTTGGTTTTTCTGCTACTCAAGTTATTATTTCTGCTGACATGTTCATTAATTTGGTAGCAAAGTTAGAGCAAGTGTGCTGCAAAGTGGACAGACTTGATTACTAAAAAGCGAATGGAGAAAACAACATTGTGTTGAACTTAAACAGTTTATTTGCTCTGAGCTTTGAGTACATTAAATATTTCACCAGCCTTTTAGCCATAAGTTGCTGCAGACACAGGCAGGACATGCAAACTCCACACAGAAGGCATCCCAGCTGATAATCGTACCAGAAAACCTCTTATTGTGAGGTGACAACACTATCTGTTGCTCCCCTGTGTTGCCATCTGCAAGTGTAAATTTGACAGAAATTAAGGATTGTAAAAAATAGCTGATAGAATGGTTGTTCTTTGGAACTCTTTTAGAGAAGGTATATGTCTGTCAGACATTGGGACTTGCTCCATGGCAAAGATTCTGCAATGCTTTCTCTCACACTGGGGCTGCAGCGGCTGTATAGCATAGTTACACTTCTCTTTACAAGTACCCCAACTTTTATGTTCAACCTGACGCATTATATAGAATTAGAAATGGAGCTAATTTAGTCTTAAAATAATCTGTCACCCCAGACTGATTCACCTGAGACATGTTCCTCTTATTGTTAAGTATATACGCTTGGTGTAATTTCTTTTTTACTCCCCTAAGTCTGGTTTTCCTACAGTTTGGACCTCTGCTTATGTCACCTAGCAGACCTCTGTTTCCTTCTCTTTTACCACGTTTATTTAATTAATGCCTCCCATATCATCCAGCAGTGAAATTCCTATAACATAGTATCATAATTATGTTGTATTTACTTAAATTAACTGAAGTGCAGAGCTAGAAATCCAAGTTACTGGTGTGAACAGGTGTGTATTAATAGACATACTGTAATACTGGTGTATATAGGTGAAGAGGTCAGTTTTCATGGTTGTATAATTCATTCAGTTTCACCTGACCCACATGAGATTGCTGCTTTCATCTTAAAATCCAAATGTTCATAATCTGTGTTATGCTGTCATCTTTCATACCACATGCTTTACTTTATGCATTCGTTATGATTATATTATTCATATTTACTTACTGGTAACCGAACACAACTGTACCAAGCAAACCAAACTTTAATAGTAAAACAAATGGTACACAAGATGAAATGTTAACCTAGGTTTCGTCCCAACCTTAAGGACTTCATCAGAACCTACTTACTGCCTTGGTGCTTCCTCCCACCCACACTTTTCTTCCTGTTCTTCTGGTGAGGGGTCACAATGATAGAAGACAAGGCAGAGAAGATTAAAGTTATCTTTCCTTTGCTACAAGTTTCTGTCCATCTTAGGAAGCAGTTCCAGGCAAGGCAAGCTGACATCTCCCCACTTAAGTTTAGTTTTGGAAGGCTTTTCCTTGTTGTTGTTCTTTTTCCCTATGCATTTCAGTCATTCTCCAAGAAAGTGATAAAGTCTCTATTAATCAAGAAAAGTTCCAGGAGAAGGGATCTGTAACATAACCAAAAAAAAATCACCCCCCCCCCAAAAAAAAACAAACAAAATAAACAAAAACAAAAACAAAAAAACAAACAAACAATCAGAACCCAGCCAAATAAGAGTACCTATACTTTATATGGGAGGAAAGCATGGATTAAAACAATTTATTTGTTGTTCAACTTTTTTGGAGTTAAATTTTAAATTTATCGTACCTTTTACTTGGATGTTCAAATTATTTCGGCTTCCTGGTGTTGGCATGATTGCAGTCATGTTCCTATTAAGACAACAAGAGTTGTAAACAACACTGTATTGAGTATTTCACTTACTTTCTGCTAAAATGTTGAATAATCTACACTTGTTTGGTTCATAAGCTAAAGCATGAATTAGCCTTTCTATATCTCACAACTGCAATTGAGAAATCATCTTCTACAGGAAAAATATCCACCTGCATAGCCCTCACTCAGTGATTTCTAAGTATCCCCACACCCACTAGATGATTTACTTTTATGGTGCTTTTTTTCCGCTGTGGCAACCCCTAACCGGGAAAAGCTGAAATACACAACACAACATTCTTATACAACAATTTGAGGGGCTTGATTACTAAAGTCAATGTTTCTCTATTGCTGTCTGCTATTTTGAGGTTCAGATATTTGTTTGGTTTCCATCATCTCTTGCTGTTGTTCATTTCAATTGATATGCAGTTTCCAGTCATTTTCTAGTGTACTTTATTGATTCACTTATTTCTCCTTTAGTTTTGTTGTAGAATACATTTTTCAGTAGTCAGGTAGATTTCTGTCTCAATTACATTTGCCTTTTATTTTTGGAATTTTTCAGTGATTTACAGACTGTGGTTATTTACTTTATTTTCTCTTTCTTAAGCATGTGTGATTTGTATTTCTTAGGTTTTGGTCATGGGTGTAATTAAAAATATGTCACATAAGTTGTGATGTGAAAACTAATTTTTGATCAAGATGCTGTCTTCAAACACACAAGTGAAACAGAAAGGGTATAAATGAGTCAGCAATGACAGTAAATGAATGCTTACTGAGTTACTGGCTGTCCGGGTGAATAGTTCTGATTTGAAAAGGTCAATTGTAAGTGCTGCATCTTTATTAACTATTTAGGTTGTAAGCCAGAAAATAAAACGCAGTTGCTTTCAGAAGAAGCATGTGAGAACTTGGTGTACAAAGCTGTTTGCAATTCTTTACACTTGTTTCATGTTGAATTATGTATATTCCTCTGTAAGGGTTCTTTTTTTCTGTTTGCATATTTGAGTACTTTGTCTGTTGGTGTATGCTTGATTGAGAGAATGTTCACAGGGACAGATTCACAGACACCCACAGAGGTTTGAAATATGGCATTAACAAAAATATGACATATAGACAGAATAACATAATTGTCTTCATGGGGTCATAGTGCCAGAATGAGAAATGAATGAATGATGTGCTATAGAACAGCTTAGTCTACCATTTATTTCAAAGACACATTGGCCAATCCCACTATTAAAAGAAATGGGATATTCTGGAATCCTGGATTCTTCAGGAAAATTCTAATGTGCTAGTCATTATGGAAGAAATGCTGAAAGAATGCTTTTCCAGTTATATAACCTATAGTTGTTATACCTTTCTAGATGATAGGTCTGTGCAAAGAATGTATGGTGATATTCTTTTGATTGTTAGAAGTATTATTCAAGCAAGGCAAAGAGCAACTCCTCTCTGTTCAATCGAGCCCACAGCTGGATAGTTATTTATCTGTCATTAGGTGGTCATTCTAAGCTTCATGCAGGGTGTAGCCTGTATCCTGCCTTTATATTGTTCAGATGCTTGAGGGAATTCTCTCTTAAACATGTGAAGGCTGCTAAAGGAATAACTTCATCATATTAGTGGACATTGATCTGAACTGGGTAAGGCCATGCAGGAGTCTACTAAGCAGATCCGGTGTTCCTTTGTCATAATTCTCAAATTGCAGCAGAACAGGCTTGGTTGAACATCCACCCCAGAAGTAATGCTTCGTTGAATGCCATAATAACAAACAGAGTCTACAGATGTACCAAATCTGGGAGAATGATCTTTCTTTCAAGTCACTTTGTAGGAATCACATTGGCTAAATGTTCTGAGACTGAAAACCCTTAGATAAAAAGTGCTTCTGTGTTAAGGGCAGATTTTTTCACATAACTCAAAAACAAACTGTGCTATCAGTAAATAGCACCTTTCATGGAGTTATTAACACCCCCTACTATTGCATGACATTAGAGTTAGCATTTATTTATTTGATGTTTCTTCACAGGGAAAGTCCGAAGAGACCAGAAAGTGTCCATTTTAAGTGGACAACAGGGAAGATAAGCTCTACAATCATAATCTTTTCAGAAATCAAGTACAGACATTTTAGATGAACAAAGTGTCATATTACGCTACAAAACATCAAGTAAAGATATTTTAAATCAGAAAGTGTCATGTTAAGCTACAAAACACCAAGTAAATATATTTTAAATCAGAAAGTGTCATGTTAAGCTACAAAACACCAAATAAAGATATTTTAAATCAGAAAGTGTCATGTTAAGCTACAAAACATCAAGTAAAGATATTTTAAATCACCAAGTATCATATTAGACTACAAATCATAACAGTGAAAAGCGCCACAATCACAATCTTTCAAAAATCAAGTACAGACACTGTAAATCAACAAAATATTATGTTAAACTATAAACATCCCCCAGGATTTAATAAAGTCTGTGTAGGCACAGTGTAGAGCCTACATGTAATGTATCCATGTACACGGCCATGGTTCCCCCTCGGCAGTGTGCCATGCATATTAATGATGGTGCACTGCCGAGGGTGACCTGAGCAATATGGATATTAAATCAGTGTAGGTAGAGGTATAGCAGCTACCCATGGCTGCAGATGAGTATGGGGCTCCCTGTAATGATCCCCACCACTGTTGTACTGAAGTGTGTCAACTGTATAATAAGTCATTATTATGATGTGTTATGTTATTATTATTTTTTTTACTGCATGTTTGCGTGGTCCAGAGCGGAGCACAGCAATGCCAAACTGTGCTCACATATAGACAGCTGACACTTGGAAGACATCTAAAAATAGAAATCGGATGCAATTAATTATCATAATTAAATTTATTTTTATTTTTTTTTATTTTTTAATTTATGTTTGCGTGGCGCGGAGCACAGCAGAGCCAAACAGAGCTCATACATACATGGCTGACACCTGCCAGACATCTAAAAACAGAAAGTGGATGTAATTATTTATTTATAGGTGTGTTTAAGTGTGTTTGTGCATTGCAGTGCTTTGCTCAGCAATGCTAACAGGTAGCCTATGTGAAGTTATGCTAGTTTTTGTAACATCCAATTAGCTACATGGGTAGAGTTACAGTCTTATGTGTAGTAGGTCCTCCTGTGTTCAAGTCCATGATAGGTAGAATATGTCCATGAAAGAATGTGCTATTTTTCTTTAATTTCATTAAACTATTGTGAATTTTGGCACTGCTGAACTTTGCTAAGCACTGCTCATTCATGCTAAGCAGTGCATGAAGGTGCTAATAGCTACCAATGTTTGCGTGCTAATAAGCCTCGCTAAAACCATGGTTCTGAGAATTGTAGTGCTGCTTGGCTTCACTTAGCTTGTCTGAGTGCTGCTAAGTGACACGGCACTTTTTTTGAATGTTGCTGAATGATGTGTAAGGTTGGGAAAACAGCCTATATTAAGCTCAATAGGCAGGAATTCTGCAGCAGTCATTGGAGTTCAATCAACTGTTGGTATGGCTGGAGGTCTTGGCAAAGGTGTGTGCCTTCAGGTGCAGAGGTGCATCATTCAGGAGTCCAGGGTTATGGTCATTATTATTCTCTTTACTAATAAAAGAATTTGCAGTCAATATGGCAGGGTTAAAATGACACTCTATCCTTGTGTCAAGTCTTCTAAAATCAACCAAAGCAGATGCCATTTTACAAAAAGAAGCTAAGCAGAACTTTTCTGATCTCTAGCATTAGCTAAGAAGACTAAAAAAATATTAATACCAAAACAGCTGCAGTGATTTTTGGTATACGGTAAATATGTAATTTAAGGTCCAATTATCTGACCCATTTAATACTAGTATGCAGGTCCAGAATTATAAATATCTATGTATTTGGCTCAACCCTAAAGTTTCAGTCAGGCTCCTTACTGAGACTATGGTTGACAGACGCAGATGAATGTGTATTCTAATTATGAAAGCCAAGTGTTTCCAACATAAAATGGATCTAAACGTCTCCTATCACATTGGCATACTTCAAATGGCACTTAATAAAATGTATAATTTTATGTCATTGTTTGAGGGTACACATAGCATGACTGCATCGGTAATCTAACTGGCCATCACTCATTGCCAGGACCACTATATTGAATTTCCACTAAATATTTTGGATCTATATTGAATTATTGCTCTGCACTCGGTTGAAAATTTAGTATAGTGAAACTAATTCCACCGAGCTAAACCCTATCCACTTAATTCAATGAATGAAACATAACCATAAAAAAACAATGTTTTTGCAGGGGATCAAGACCATTGCATATAACATACGGGGAGTTGTGCTCCTACCCCATGTCTTTAAATATACAGACTCTGAGATCTCACAACATTGAGATAAAGGAAAAATGCCCTTAGCCTAATGGCTGCGGTGTCAGCACAAACAGATGCAGTGCAGTAATGCAGCAGCATTAGTAACCAGAATATACCCAGTCACTTACACTGTTACACTCAAATTTGTTGCACTATTTTGGCCACCAAACCCGGACAGAAACACTAAAGGTGGAGGCATGTCCAAATTCATTAAGGATATCCACACCTCCAAGCTAGTTGTTCAGCATAATGCATCCGAGATTATCCAAGTTCAACTAACTCTGGGGAAAAACCGCAATCCAGATTGTAGCTTGCTACAGACCCCCCACCATACCCCAGGATTCCCACTCCTCTTTTCTTGATGCACTGGAAAATATTAAGGTTCAACCCAACATCCTAATAATGGCTGATTTCAACTACCCCACCATTAACTGGGAAAACTACTCGTGTACCAACTCTTTTGCTCAATGTTTTCTGGAATTCATCAATTCCAACGCCTTGGATCAACTTATCCACACCCCCACCAGGGGCAGCGATATCCTAGACCTGGTCATCACCAACATGAGCGACTGGTGTTCCACACCAGAGGTCATCTCCTTGTTGGTCAGATCCGACCACAAGCTAATCACCCTAGATATCCACATCCTGCTCCCACCCCCCCCCACCCCCAATTAGGAAAACAACAGTAAAAAAAATTTCCAAAGCCAACTTCACACTTCTTAAGACAGAAGTGGCAAACTTCATGACACCCATGCAGATGGATAATAAAGGTACGACTGCTGAATTCTACACAAATGCACTTTATAAGCACTTACATGAGTGCATAGATCGTGCTATCTCTAACAGAACCAAGATGCTATTCTCCAAAAAAGGAAGACAATCTGGTGGTCTTCTGCCATAAACAAACTCTACAACAGAAGAAAGAAACTGTTGCAAAAAAAGAGTAAAATCCCATGATTGGAGGAACTCCCTGGTCAGCCTCAGTAAGAAGCTGAAATCCCTCATAAAATCCTCCAAGGCTAGTTACGAAAACAAAATCGACACTGATTCTAAAGACAGCCACAAAGCATTCTATAGCTATGTCAAGAATCTCAATGGCAACACTCAGATCTGCTCTGAGTTACAGTACAATGACACTAAATATACAGAACCAACTGATATTGCCAACATCCTTCCAAATAAGCTAGCAAGTATGACTGGTGCACGGCATGCCCAAACTGATAAATAAACAAAGAAGAAAAAAACAGCACTCAGAGGCGAACAATGTTTTATTCCTTCCCCTTCTATTCAGACCGGTTTCGGTAACAAACCTTCTTCAGGGATAAAACATACATAATACAGGGACAGTTTTTATACATATTGTATATCCCCAATTATGACATCACTTCCCCCATTAATCCATTTAAGCCTCCAAACACATATAAATCATTAAACAAAATAAACATTATAAATGTAATATCAGATGCTTTAGCCAAACTTCCATTGATATCATATGGTTGCTTGTAAAGTTGCCAATAAAGGTCCTTTATAAAAAGAAAAGAAAAAGAAACTCATAACTTGTCATTTAGTCCTGGATGAAATAGGGCACCCAACTTAATAATCCATTTTCTTTCCTTCTGGGTTAGTATAGTGTGCCAGCCTTGCTTTGTTGATCTATTTCCTTTTACCTGGTCAATAATGACAAATCTGAAAGAAGCAGTTTTAAGTAATTGACAGTGTCTATATAATGCATTGGTCATTTTTTAAGACATAAATCACTCAAATGCTCTGAAATATGACTCCTTAGTTGCCTACAGGTCTGCCCTACATAAAAGGCAGAACACTGGCAAATAGCCAAATAGACAACCCAATCAGAGCTGCAATTTCCAAAAAATGAAATGTCAAAAATTTGACCAGTGTTTTTACTGCTAAAAGATGAAGTTTTAAACATATGTTTACACAAACTGCAATGTCCACAAGGATGTGAGCCAACAAGCCTATCTTCCAATAGGGTAAGTTGATGTTGGTTCACATAATCCAAATAAGTTTTCTTATAATGAGCAAAATAGGAAGTAAGTGTTCTTCCCCTTTTGAAAGAAAATTGACATCTATTAGGCAGACATTGATCCAGATCTGTATTAGCCCGAAGAATATTCCAATGTTTGTTAACTACATTCTGCAATAAATATATATTACTGCCAAATGTAGTAACTAGCCTCATGGTTCCCGATCCATCCTTTCGAGTTTTAGCTTTATATTCCAATAAGTTGGATCTCTCACAATTGGCCGCCCAATCACTGGCCCTTTGTACTATTGATCTCTTGTATCCCCTATTAATAAATCTACCCTCAAGATCATGCCTAGCATTATGGAATTCCATGTCTGCAGAACATATTCTTCTAATTCTCATGAACTGTGATTTAGGAATGTTGTTGATGGTATGTGTGGGGTGTAAACTAGTTGCATATAATAAATTATTATATTGTGGGTATTTCCTATATACTGACATTTTGAGCGTACCATCCCCCTGTCTCAGAATATTAGCATCCAGGAAATTAATCTCTTTACTGTGATAATTTACAATAAATTCAATCCCCCACCAATTACAATTAAGATATTCCAAAAATTCTAACAAATAGTCCACACCCCCACACCAAACCAACTAACAATCATCTAAAAAACATCTCCATATATCCATCTCTGAAAGGTAAATGTTATGCATGACATCATATATAATCTGATCTTCCACATACCCCATAAAGAGGTCAGCATAAATTGGGGCAAATGAGGCCCCCAAAGCTGTTCCTTGCTGTTGCCAATAACATTCCCCCCAAAGTAGAAGACGTTCTTAGTCAGTACATGTTCTGCAAGACATGTAAGGAGAGTGTTAAACCCTGGTGCATATAAGTTGGCTTTATTTAGCCAATATTCTAGGGCAAGTAATCCCGCCCAATGGGGGATACTGGTATATAGGGATTTAACATCAAGCGTACACATGAGCCAGTTGGTTTCCAATTGAGAGTCCTGAATGATTTGTAAAAACTCTGTAGTACCACTAATTCTTGCCCTGACCCCTGATAATAATGGCTTTAAATAATATATAAAAAAAGCAGAAATGGGTTCAGTTAAAGATCCCTGTCCTGAAACAATTGGTCTTCCTGGGGGTCGACTCAAATTTTTGTGAATTTTGGGCAAGAGATAAAGGTACTGTCGGGTTGGATCCTGAACCATGAGTTGTTCTTTTGTCTTCACATCAATAATTCCTTCTTCCACTGCTTGATTCAAAAATGAATCAATCTCAGCCTTAAATTTAGGTGTAGGGTCTGTGGATATTCTAATATAATTCTGAGGGTTGAACAATTGTTCATTTCCCTTATTCCAGTAATAACTGGCATCCATTATGACCACAGCCCCACCTTTATCTGCTGGAAGAATGATTATATCTGAATCGGAATATAGGTTTTTCAAAGCCTGTTTTTCCCCTTTCAAAAGATTGTGTTTAAAGCCCCTAGCAGAACTAAAGTTGAAATGTAAATCCCTTAAGACGACATCCTGAAAAATACCAACATATTTATTCACTGGTGGCATGAATGTAGATTTGTAAAAATGAAATTCAGATGATCTTTCAGAACTATTAGATGTACCAAAAAACAATTTTAAATTCAAGATTCTACAAAAGGCAAAAAGGATCTGAAACAAAAATGTGTTCATCTACCAAAAAACTGGGAACAGACCCTAGACCTTTATTAAGTAAACTTTTTTCATCCTTTGATAAAGCATAAGAGGAAATATTGCATACATTATAAAATTGGGTCCCTACTTCACCATTTACTGTAATAGATTTTCCAAGGCTGCCACCTTTGTGCTTGCATCCACCCCTACAGGTTTGTCTCCTCAAGGGCCCTCCTGAATTTGTACCTTTTTCGAGTCAGGAGAGTCACTAATATAAATTCTCTCTGTGTCAGTCATGGATGATTCTTCCCCTGAGGTACTGAGACCCTGTGTTGATTTTTTTTAGTATAGATCTTGGTCTTTTCTTTCTGATATTGGATCTACCCTTGTTATTGTCAATAAATCTAACCCCCCTCTGGGACTCAAATGGCTTGCCTCTCTCATAATCTTCCACATCTCTGTGAAATTTATGTAGCTTCTTTTCTTTCAACCCAATCTCAAAATTGAGAAGATTTTTGGACAATTCTCCAGGCCTTGCACAAAAGAAGGCATACCTTCATATTTTTTTCATATTCTCACATGTCTCTGTCCACATCCTTGATATTTTGTTCAACTGTCCTTTGATAAAAGGACATTAGTATATCAACAAAAGCCATAGTGGCTTTCTGTTGTGCCTTATGCCAATCCTCCATCAGTAGGTCATCTGGCTTACCAACCAAGGGCTGAATTTTCACCCTTAAACCACATGGAGTAATACCTTTACTCTTATATGCCTTGAAGAATTTCAAGTGCCATATATTGCTTCTTAAGATTTTCATCTCTTTATTTAGTTGGTAAAACAGCAAGTTGCAGCCGTCATGAAAATCTCCTACTTTCTCATTAGGGACCCCATCCATATTGGTCCCAATACCAAAAACTTTTATGTCATCTTGATCTGTACACAAGCCTTGCAGAATTCTTTGGAAGATCCATGACAATAAGCCCCAAACCTGCCCTATATAGTCAGATTACCCTGATCAATGATATCCGAGGATAAATAATACTTATTTGATACAAAGCCTGGAAAAGTACACCAAATTTACTTATTCAAAAACTTAGAAATATCTGTATGAGAAAGGCAAATTCCTACAGGTCCCCAGTAAGTTATATTTCAGATCCAAAAGCAGAAGAATATGACCTCACCACTACCAAAAAACATATGACCACCTGACTTGATGCCCTTCCAACCAAGATTGCATAAAATGAATTATCTTTATACACATTGATAACTAGAGAGGACACAAATTTCCAAAACTAGGGGTAAAATCATATAGGACATAAACAGCTAAACATGATAACTAATACAAATGTGTTTGGCCACCAGTTATTATAAATATGGTTGAAGCATTCTTCACCTTATATTTATACAATTTCCAAAAACATATTGTCAAAACATAAACAATTCGTGCCCAAGTATTTGTGCCTATATACATATGTGTATGGTCTAAATACAGGCAACCAACCAAATCTAACCTAAATCATTGTTTTATCATTACTTATATTAATATTTGTATACATTCTATTCAGCAATAAATGCAATTATGAATCCTCCTTTTTTGTGATGTTTATGAAGAGAAAATGTTGTCCAAACCCATGAACAAAAACTTTTTTGCATGAGTTTATCCCAAATAACAATGTGCATATATTCTAATATGACCCTTATAAGTTACCCTACTGTCAAAGGACAAACCTCAATAGCCATAAAATTATATATAATAAACAACATCAAATGGCCCCCTCTGTTCAATATTCAGGATAATACTTTTCAAAATGAATTTGATATAGAATATTAAGACATTCGCCAAAATTCAGCACCAAAAATTGGCGCTTGTACTTCCTAACACAAAAATTGTCACGAATATCAATTGGCCAAAATCCATTCTTAAAATACCTTACTGTGTTCAAATAATGTCCACATCTTTTAACAAGAAAAATTGTTTGATACTTTAAATGACAATATGTCAACAGCCCAACAAGGTGCCACGGTGTATCATCATCAGTCCTGGATGATCCTATAAGTCAGAAATTAGAACACACTGTACATTCTTGAAAATAAATGTCACTCTACAACCTCTATAGAGTTGAATGAGATTTTCAGCCTGTTAATCAGAATATTTTGACCTGCCCGAAATCTATAGTGATATATCTGCTTCTGGCACCAGAACATGAGCCTTGTGTATTTGGGAACAAACAGTTGTAGCCATCATAATGTTGACACAGTCCCAAACCAGTTATCAAAGTACTTTAAAAATCAGCAGCTGGCCCAAATCCGGTCCACACTATATTTTTCTTCAACCCGACCAATGTCCAAAAAAAGAAAAAACAAATGAAAAACTTTTTTTATGTTCGTTGATACTCACAAAGTAAAAAGTGTTGAAGCACTTGTTTTGGCAAACCAAGGTTATTGATCTATTTGTTTTAAACACAAAAAAATATATTCATTGTATTTATAAACAATGATGTTACATCAAATTTGCATATAACGCAATTACCTCAGTTTTGGTGACTTCTGCTTTAAACAACCAAAAGAAGTTCTTGTTCATTAATGTTCCCAGAACCAAAGTTAGTTATTTGAACAATATTAAACCATTGGCTTTGAACATCCGGGACTAAATCTTTTGATTGTAAATGCCGATGTTAGCTCAAACACACTTGTACCAAAACACCATTACCTTCCCTTCATTTTCACATGCGTTTACCAAAGATAAACCTTTATATCCGAACGAACATCAATTGGAAACTTGGCAATGAAGAAAAAAGTCTGCCAAAATATGAAAGCACAATCCAAATCGGCCGCCAAATAAACAAGTTCACCACCTTATATTCTTCACAATCCAATGAACGAAAAAAGGGGATTTTTGTTCATAAACGTTGATACTGCACCAAACTCCCATATGTAACAAGACAATCCACTCTTTCTGGCAAAACATCTGAATACATCTGAAGACCCAATTCCAAACAACACCTTATATATTTTTTAGTAAACCTCAAAATACTTCAGGGGAAGAACCATCTTAGTCCTGACATGGACAGCCAAAGGCCCAGCCGTGAATGTCAACAGCCAGCTGAAAGTTAAAGACACACCTCCAAATAAGCTAGCAAGTATGACTGGTGCACGGCATGCCCAAACTGATAAATAAACAAAAAAAGCAACCTTTAAAGCAGGAAAACTGCAGTACCAGGAAAACATCAGTTTGGGACAAGAATGTGATATAAAAGAACTTGAGCAAGAGGGAGTGTATAAATATTTGGGAATTGATGAAGGATCAACATTAAAATATGAAGAAATATGAATAAAACTTAGTAACGAATACTTTAGAAGACTTAAATTAATCCTAAAAACAGCATTGACATCTAGGAACAAAATTCAAGCTATAAACCAATTTGCTCTTCCTGTCTTAACTTATAGTTTTGGAATGACTGACTGGTCTCAAAATGTGTCGGATAGATTAGAGAGGAAAACAAGAAGGATGCTTCAGGCTCACCAAATGATTTATAAAAGTCAGTATATACCAAGATTATATAGTCCTCATTCCAAAGGAGGTATGGGCCTCTTTGAAACTGATTACATGCATAGATCTGCAATCATGGGACTCCACACATATCTTCTGACCTCACAAGACCAAAATGTAGTGAAAGTTTTGAAACATGAGGAGACTAAATCTAAGATGACTTTTCTGCTTAATCTAGCAGAAGCAAATCGGAGGCAAGCAGGAATGGAAATCAAACCAGAAGTAGATAAAAGTCAGGCAGCAACTGGATGTACCAAAAACAAAAGAAAGAATATAAGGTGAAGGACCAGTTGAGAAGGCAAGAAATGTGGAAAATGCATAAGTATAGTAGCAAGTATAGAAAACTTCTGGAAGAACCTCCCACAGGAATGGTTAAGGAGAGGAGAATTCAAACCAAGAGATGAAAGGTTAATATTGATGGTCCAAGATAGTGGGCTGCTACACATTGGTTTACAAAGCCAATTGAACATGTGGGAGAAACAGACAAATGTAGGTTTTGTAAAACCGAATTGGAAGCAGTCACACACCTTGTTGCTGGTTGTGATATATTAATGTCAGAAGGACTGTATACCGAAAGGCATAATAATATGGCAAGACTGTTGCACTGGGGATTGTGCAAACATTATGGTATTGAAGTGGTTGAAAAACACTGGAAACGTGAACCACAAAGCATTATAGAAAATGATGAAGGTTATATCACATAGGATCACCCATTACCAACAGTTCAAAAGATGGATGCTAGAAAACTGGATATAGTGGTCCAAGAAAAGAAGACAAAAGTAGCATTGATCTTTGAAATCACCACATGCAGTGACTAGAGTATGATGTGCACAGAGAAACACAAAGTCATGAAATATCAGGATTTGCAGGCAGAAATGAGAGCAATGTGGAAGAAAGATACCTAGACAGTTCCAATAATAGTAGTAGGAACAATAGATCTTATAAAAAATAATCTACAATCATATTTAGATATGTTACCAATACATGTAACTTCATACGAATTGCAGAAGGAGTCATTACTGGGCACATTGCGGGTGCTGCGAAGACCACTCCTGGCTGACATCAAAGATTGAAACAATACTAATTTCATGAGCTTTAATCGTACTTTGATTTAGGAATTGGGTCCATTCCCATCATGGTACTAGAAACCCAAAAGACTTGGAGAAATTAATAAAATGTACAGTGGCATGATTACTGTTGCTTTTTGGTACCTATACTTAGGCATTTCTGACTTGGCTTCACCTTGATTAGGACCACATTCAGATTTCTGTCCTGCATACAGTCCAACACCAGCTGGCAAGAGCCTCATATGCCACAAGACTTCATGCAGCTCCCAATCCCACTGGACTCTGAATTTCAGAGTCTCCCCATCTCATTCTGATCTCGTTCTCACTTGACAAGGTTTCTCTTCCTCCTACCCTATTCTGTCCTCCAGTCTCTATTTCTTCCCCCTTGACATATTGGGCAGTTGTTACACTATAAAAGCTCCCCCCTTCTACTTGACCAGTAGAATACTTAGCATAACTTCTAGCCCATCCTGCACCCTTTCTCATTTGTGTTGGTGCTATTTCTCCTCCCTTTGACCTCACATTTGATGGCTTTCTTTATGTAGATCTCTTCTCCACCTCCATCCCTCCCATGTCCTTTAGTTCTGAATAACTTATATTTGGGTATCATGATGTCCCACCTCCTCTTATTATTTTCCCATGTTTCTTTGATTCCAGTGATATCCACCCACTCCACCTAAATCATTGCCTGCTGCCCCTTAATTTTCTTATCTAGACTTCTTTCTTTGTATTGTCATATTACATATTATAGGTAGAAAAAAAGGCAAGGGGCAGGTGAAAAGGAAGAAATCAAAACTGAATGTGGAAGGATTGAAGAACATTACTGTAAGAAAAAAGAAGAGAACGACAGACATTGACTACATGGCTCAAGCTGTGGATTTACAATGCCAGCTGGATGAGAATTTAATACGCAATGAAAACAGTGGCACTAATAAGACTAATAGTGATGAAGATCTATCCTTCATAACAATTGATAGAGCTGAAATGACTGTATTAGAAGCTGAAGATTATTCAGAGATGGTCAGCAAAGATATTCTTGTAATTGGAGATTCAGTTATTAGAGGAACTGATACATATATCTGCAGAGATGATAATGAACATCAAATAGTGTTATGCTTGCCAGGAGCAAAAATAGAAGATGTGAGACAAGCCCTTGAACACCTTAATGTAAGGAAGTATGGATCTGTTTTTATTCATGTTGGTACAAATGATGTCACCAACAAAGATTCTCTGACTGTTAGTCGGGAACTCACAGCCCTCCTAAACAGTATAGCTTGTACTGGTGTTAGGACATATTTTTCACAAATCACCTATAGAAAGGATAGTCAGGTCACTGTGAATGAAAAGATTTTTGGATAAACACCTACATGGAAAAAATGTCCTGTTTTAAAAAAATGGAAATGTATATAGAGCATCCAAGCCTTCTTTTGGGCACACGTGTTCAGACAGGATGGTGTGCATTTGTCTAGATCAGGGAAGATAATTTTTGCAGCAGATCTCTTGCAATATTTGACAAACACTAGCCAGGATTTTTGCCAGGTCAAAAATGTAACAGTTCACAGATAGCAACATTTGATGCATCTCTGATGGTTGTTAATGCTAGGAGCATTAATAGTAAAGTGTTTTTATTAGAAAATTTGCTACATTCCCACAAGATTGATGTTGTTATAGTTTGTGAAACATGGTTAAAGAACAACGACTGGAAACCAGTTCTGTCAGGGTATAAATGTTTTTACTATAACAGGCATTCTAACAAAAAATCAGGTGGATGTGTTATGATAGGCATTAAAGATAGCTATGAGACTTGTGATTATTACATGTTCAGTGATAATACCAATACTATAGACTGTATAACTGTGACAATAAAGACAACCCTAGAACATATAACGGTTGTTGGTGTACAGACCACCAAAGTCACGTGCATATAATCTAGAGGAATTCATACATTTCTTAGATGAAACACAGGAGGGAAGAATAATATTAGCTGGAGACTTAAATTTACCAGAAACAGACTGGAATAATATTGATTCAACAACGTTAGTAAATAAGTTATTCACAGAGTATATTCAGGAACAACAAATGCTTCAGATTGTAAAGAAACCTGCCAGGGGACAGAATATACTAGATATTGTTTGTGTTCCTAAAGAAATTACTGTAACTTCAAGTCAGGTTTTACCACCATTGATGTGCAGTGATCATGGGGTCATAAAGGTTAATTTGTTGCTAGATAATTCTGCCAAACTGAAATCTAAACCAATGCACAGAAGGTTAATTACAGATTATAGAGAAGCAAAAAAGTTGCTATATAAAACTAACTGGAGTGAGGTGTTCAGTGGAAAAACTGCAGATGGAATGTGAAAAGTTTTGAAAGAGAAATTGTTTAAGTGCAAAAAGTCAAAAAAATGTTTAACATCAGGATCTAGGCATGTAACATCAGGGGGGTATATTTCCCTAAGAACAAGATACCTGGTTAAGGTGAGAGACAAAAAATATAAGAAATGGAAGAGAGGTCGAACTACAACTTTGAAAACTGAAATAAATGAGCTGGACAAATAGATTAAGCATAGTGCTAGACAAGATCAAGAAAATTTATATAAAGATATTGAGCATAATAGGAAACCTTTTTATAGATACATAAGATGTGGAAGGAGTAAAGATACACAAATTGATAAACTGTGTGCAGATTCTAAAATTTATTCTCGGACACAACAGATTATAGATATATTTACAAAATCTTATGCAAAACAGTTTGGCTCCACAAAAGGGGTGGTAAGTTGTCCTAATGACATCCAGGTAACCCCAGATACTGGAATCAAATTAGATTATATTGAAAAAGAACTGTGCAAACTGAATCCAAACAAAGCACAGGGAGGAGACAGAATAAGTAACAATGATTTGAGAACACTTAAGCAAGAACTTACACTACCATTACATCTGTTATTCACTAGGTCATATAAATATGGGGAGATTCCTCAAGATTGGAGACATGCACTTATTAAACCTGTCTTTAAGGGAAAGGGGAGTAGGACAAACCCAGAATCATATAGACCCTTAAGTCTATGTTCATGTTGTGGAAAAATAATGGAGAAGGTAATACTGGATAAGTTACTGTCAGAACTGGATAGGTTGGGACTTGAAACCATATAGCAGCATGCATATGTTGAAAATAGATCTATTACCACCTGTAACATGATGTTCTATAACAATATAATAACAGGTATGAATGAAAAATTGTGCTGTGATGTTATTTATATAGATTTAACTTCAGCATTTGACAGGGTCATGCACAAAACATTGATCAATAAATTATTACAACTAGGTATCGATTTACTGTTGATAAGATGGGTAGCTGCATGGCTTACAAATAGGACATGGTAAGTATCACACACCAACTGGACAGGTGAAATCCTTGGTTACAGTCAAGGTGTCCCACAGGGCTCTGTACTAGGCCCTTACTTGTTTAGATTGTATCTTTCAGACTTAGTTTTTCATCTGAGGTGTTCTATAGTCTCTATGTTGACGACCTGAAATTGGGCAAACTGATTACAAGTGTTATAGATAAGCATGTCTGCAAAATAATTTGACTAAATTGACCATTTGGGCACAGGGGAATAATATGTTGATAAATTACATCAAACACTAAGCATATGAGATTTGGGAGACATAAACTGAAAGGTGAATATTTAATACAGCACACAGTGATTGAAACTGTAGACTCAATTAAGGACCTGGATATATGGGTAGATTCAGCTATGAGTTTTTCTAATCATATCAACCAATTGGCTAATGATAGTTATAGAACTATAAGTTAAATAAAAATATTTATAAAGTCTAGGAAATCAAACATAATGAAGTCATTGTTTATTAGTTGCATTAGACCCGAACCTGAGTATGGAATAACAATATGGAAACCCTATAAGAAAACAAGCATGAATAAACTGGAAAGAGTACAGCGAAAATATACTAAGGGCATCCATGGATGTGAAAATCTAAGTTATTATGAAAGACTAAAATATCTGAACTTGTACAGTGTCTCTTACAGATATTTAAGAGGAGATCATATTCATATATATAAGGCATTTAGGGACAACTACCTCTGGGAAAGTTTGGGGTTATCAGAAATTACTAGAGAATCATCAGATAACCTATGTAGACGATTCTATAGGAATGAGAAGTGTATAATTGGTTCTCCGACAGAGTAGCTGATGCTTGGAACAGACTACCAAATTACATTAAAGCAAGAACTAGTTTAGATATTTTTAAGAACAGCCTGGACATTTATTATGCGAACAAGTGTTTTGGCATATTGGCAAGCTAGAAGGGCTTTAATGCCTGTGCTTGAAACATTTGTATGTATGTATGTATGTATGTATGTATATTACCTAGCCATGCTTTGAGTTACCAGTGTATGTTTCTCTGTTGTGTTTTATGTCCCTCTTTTCATTCCTTCCTTCCTTCTACTGTCTGGGGACCTGAACCCTTCTTTTGTACATGTGATATGCCTTCCCCCTACATCTTATTTTAAATGTACAAGAAATAGAGTGAGGATGGTGACGCCACTCTCAATTCCTGCAGAACTAATTAACCACAGCTATAATCATCAGGACAACTTGCTGCATAACACTCTCTATACACCTCTCTGCTATGTAGTAGTGAATTTACTCGGGAGATAATTGACACTGCACAGATGGTGATGCATAGCTGATGGTAAAGTCTACATATTTTCATGTACAGCTATACACCACCAATCATCTCCAAAGCAAATCCTGTAAGTGTACCGCAGTGCATTTTGACTACAGTATTATGCAATGAGATTCCTTATGATTAGCAAATTTGCCAGTTTAATGGTACCCAATGTGGCATCACCCTATTCATGTATTCTGAGGTCTAGTCATTGAGATATACCTTTCCAACCCTGCATTGAGTAACACTGTCTTTTTTTTGGCAAAGATGGGACTTGTCCCCACCACAGCTCTGGTCTGTCTACAGGTCTCTCAGTCCTCCTACCAGTCTCAATCCCTTTCTTGTCCACTGCCATAGTTAGTAATTATGCCCTCTAGTTCATTCCTTCCTTAGTATGCTGACTGCTGACAAAAGCAACACTTTCAAAAATGTTACCTCCAACCCTATAGCCTGATACCTCTCTACCAGCTCCATGATCCTATTTCCTAATACCTCAGATGTTTCCATTGACAGGTCAGTAGTGACATATGCACTACAAACATGCATCTACCCTTTCCTTTTGGTAACTGTCTTTCTTAACCTTCTTCCATGTATTGGTAAATGTCAACCATGAGAGTAATTGCATAGTAACATGAACTCCCCTGTGTCCTTTTCTAAATCCCACTGGAGACTAAGTCCCCCATCCCTAAAACTATCTTCTCACCCTATACAAACAAGGATAAAAAAGGGAAGTTTGAATAGGAAACCTTGGTGGGATAGCCACTTAAAAAAGTATTAAGGAAAAAAGAAACAGACGTATAAATAGTTTAGAAATAATAGAACCAAATTTAACAAAAATGTTTGAATACTGTTACTAAGCAGCTTTACCACTACTAAGTAAAAGTAATTAGTATGAAGAAAGGAAGTATAAAAGCTTGTTACTAAATATTACAGATAAAACAACAAGTGTATAAATATGTCAGTATAGCTAAGAAGTATCAGGCTGATATTGGGTGTCTTCAATAACAGAAAGTTAATTACAGACAAATACAAGATGGTAGGAATTATTAATGAATGCTTCACAGGGTTGTCTATCAGTAAAAAACACAACAAATGATAATCCTAGTATAAATGCTGCTTGTTAGTGCCTGAAGATAACTGAGGAATTACTCTCACTTAGTAGGGTAAAGAAAACCTGCTCTCTGGACAGTTGGTTAGTAACCCCTCTAGTGCAAATGTTCAACAACATAGTAGCACAAGGATCAATATCCACATAGTGGGATAGATCTTATATAGTACCGATCTTTAAAAAATGGGAATAAAAAGGACATAACTAATGGTTGATCTACTGGTCTCATGTCAATTATAGGGAAATGTTTTGAGTGCGGCATACTGAAGTCTCCTGTAAAATGATGGTCATAGATAGTACATGGTTTCATAAAAGGTCAATTTACTCTGTGAAAAGGTTTCTGTCTTAAGGGAACAAGGAAATGTAGTTTCATTGTTTAGCTTGGTGTGACAAAAAATTGACACCTTGATGCATGCTCAAATTTTACATAGCAAGCAGATGATAGGGTGAAGCCATACATATCTGTAAATACCCTGATGACTGCAAGATAGGTACACAAATACAGGGCTCGAAAAAGGCAGACAATTTAAATGCATTTTCTAAGTAACTTGCAGTGATGGGTAGTTAGAATGAGATTACAGTTTAATTGCTGAAAATGTAAAATGGTGTTATTTGAAGCAACATGGGGTATTCAAATTATGATGGGCAGTAATCAGTTGAAAATAGTTAATCAAGTAAAAGACCTAGGTGGTACCATAATATGCAGTTGCTTTTCATTTAATTCTAGCATACAAAACATAAAATACAGGCTATTTTGGCAATCTGGTTTAATATTTAATACAATAAAATTCAGAGATCCTGAAATTCTTAAGGCACCATTTATATCCGCAGTAAGACATATAGAATATAATTTATGTTTCTGCTATTTAAATCAGGAGGATATTAAATCTTTAGAAACTGTCCAAAGGTGTTACACCAAAAGGATACAAAATATTATACCATGACCCCCCATTGATATTACAAAACGTGCACGCTGATTGGCCAGCGTGCACGTTGTAAATCGACTTATACTAATGGAAAAAGGTCCGCTCGCCCGGACTTTTTCCATTAGTATAAGTCTTTTTTAAAACACTGTCTCGCTATGTTAAAGGAGTTTAACATAGCGACACAGGTTTAAAAAAAGCAATGGAGATCTTGCTTTCTCCGTTGCTTTTTTTTTAAACCTGTCTCGCTATGTTAAATGGGTTTAACATAGCGAGACAGCTTTAAAATAAGCAACGGAGATTCTCCATTGCTTTTTTTAAAGCTGTCTCACTATGTTAAACCCATTTAACATAACGAAACAGTAAAAAGCAACGGAGATCTTGCTTTCTCCATTGCTTTTGCCCACAGCTCTGATGTACTGCATAGGCATATGCATGCGCAGTACATCAGAACTGCCGCGGAATACCAGACAGCTGCGGAAGGGCAGCAAGGAGGCATTATACAATGCCATTATTTAAGAAAAGTAATTATTTTTTTCTTAAATAATGTCATTGTATAATAGCAATAACCCACTTCTGGGTGTGGGTAATGCTGGATTTACCCATGGTTGGCACCAAACCACACCAACCGTGGGTAAATCCACCATTACCCACACCCAGGCATGGGTTATTGCTATATTAGCCATCTTCCCTATTCTGTCAGACTTAGATATTTAGAACTGTATAGCATAGTATAGTATAGTATAGTACAGTATAGTACAGTACAGTACAGTATAGTATAGTATAGTATAGTATAGTATAGTATAGTATATTGTGTAAACTAGTAAGGGAGAAACTTTGCCATGCATTTAAAGCCATGACAAAGATAGAACAAAAATGACAATCTTTGACAGACATTAGCCAAGGAATAACTGGTAACAGGGAACAAGGGCTGACCTACATTATGAGATCCAACTAAACAATATGGAAGG